>NC_069662.1:116965293-117147793 GCF_027244095.1 Hemicordylus capensis
TATTACGAATTTATGCTGAATCCGCCCCTAAGCATGTTGCGTATATGGTCTAATTTTTGGCAAATCTCTTTTGAGTCATCATTGTTCCTGTGTTTCAGTATAACAATATGGTCTCGAACAATGATAATAGTATTAATTAAAATAAATAAATAAAAACCATCTATCATGAATTGCAACACCTTCCATTATTCAAACCTGCTATTTACAACCTCTGTTCTATTTCACCACAAAACAAAACCCCTTAACATCATGCCGGCACTCTTGACCATTCAAACATCCAATTACCTGTTCACATAAAGGGGTGCAAACTTAGTATACTAATGCTGGAACAGAGCAGGACAGTAAATCCTTAGTGCTGCATGCTTCGGGTCAAAACTTGTGATCTTCCAGCATTTTGATGATTCATATTTTATGTCTTACTAGCAAAACCAGTTTGTCATAACTCTGTCTTGGTTACCACTCAATATTTAGCACCTGAGTTTGAGTTTTGATGTCAAAAGGAATTTCATAAAGGTTAAAATTCTTGGTTAGATTTCAGATTTTTTTTTAAAAAATGTGGAAAATCTGCTGGTTTTGAAATTTAGACAAAACATTTCATTTTAGCACCACAATCTACTAGTTGATTGTTGTGAGTGAGATGGGATTTGGAAATATTAGAAGCCTTCTGGGGCAGGGGCTCCCACCAGGGGGTACTAGTACCCCTGGGGGTACTTGAAGGCCTCCCAGGGTACTCAGAGACCCCTTCTGCCTCCTCATGCTTAAGCTGCGCTATTTGTTCCCCATCTGAGGATCGCCGGCTTGAAGCCAATGTTTCCTTAGCGATGTTATTGCAAAAGGGGAGGGAGGAGGGTGAAGGCCTGCCTCCTCTGCTTCTGATTGGATGGCTATGTGTTGAAGCTCAGAGTACTCCTCCCAGCAGCTTGACTGACAATACTTCCATTGAAATTAATAGGACTCCTAATATGAAAGGACTCATAAGGAGACTCCTTATGAGTAACTTAGTTTGAGGGCTATAGGCCCAGAGGCGTAACTAGGGAAAACGGCGCCCGGGGCAAGCACTGAAATGGCGCCCCCCGCCCTCCCCCAACATACTACATTATACTTAGGTTTTTCCTCACAAGCGCCGCCGCCGCCGCCAAGCCAGGCCACTGACTGGCCGCCAGGCGCCAGCAAAGCAATGGGGGGGGGGCGCGGCGGTGCGGAAGGGACCGCTCGTGGGGAGGTGGCGCCAACGCGCTCCCTTGACTGCTGCAGTGCTGCTGCACTGAGCAGGAAACATTTGTATTAACAAACAATTAAAAAAAATTTTTTTTGTCATGGCGACGCCCCCCCACGTGGCCAGAAAAGATGGCGCCCGGGGCACGTGCCCCCCCTGCCCCCCCTATAGTTACGCCTCTGGATAGGCCACCTCCAGCCTCAGAGGCAAGATGCCTCTAATTACCAGCTGCAGGAGAGCAACAGCAGGGGAGAGGGCATGCCCTCACCTCTTGCCTGTGGGCTTCCCAGAAGCATCTGGTGGGCCATTGTGTGAAACAAGATACTGGACTAGATAGGCCTTGGGACTGATCCAGCAGGGCTGTTCTGTTGGTTAATATTATGTTATGTTAGCCAATGATACTAGTAGCCTGTCTCCATAGCTGTAATACTTGAATTTGTGGGTTTTTTTAATGTTCAGTTCAGTTCAATTCAAGCTTTATTACAGTCAGAGACCAGCATAAAATTACACAATTTTTAATGTATATGTGTATACATACATACATACATACACACTTAAATGTCACCGTTATGAGAAGGGCTGCTCCAGTCACTGGCTTACATCCAAATTAAGTTACTTATAAGCAGACTTATTGAAATTAATGGGAGAAATAAAGTCAACTAGCTGGACCGGGCACAGAGCAT
Organism: Hemicordylus capensis; assembly: GCF_027244095.1. Taxonomy (NCBI): domain Eukaryota; kingdom Metazoa; phylum Chordata; class Lepidosauria; order Squamata; family Cordylidae; genus Hemicordylus; species Hemicordylus capensis. The sequence continues at coordinate 116,967,193 of NC_069662.1, forward strand.
CTGTGCCTCTAGTTGTCCCCCGCACTTGCTGCCACAATTTTCTTTCTCCGCCCTCCTGTTGCCGTTTTCTTCCTGCTGCCCACCACTGCTGTTTTCTGCCTGTCCACCCCCACTGGTTTCTCTCGCCGCCATTTTGTATCCCGCAAGCCTGTCTACCAGCGCCACATCTTTCTTCTCCCCCTGCCGGCAGCTCGCTCATGAACTCTCACAAGAGCTGCCATGCATGGGATTAACGACGGGTATGCCTTAGAGAAACAGACAGACAGACAGACAGACAGATAGATAGGTAGGTAGGTAGGTAGGTAGGTAGGAGTACTCATGAGTAACTTAGTCTGGATGTAAGGAAGTAACTGGAGTAGCCTGTCACATAACTGTAACATTTAAATTTGTGTGCATCTTTCTCTCTCTCTCCCTCTCTCTCTCTCTCTCTCTCACACACACACACACACCTACCTACCTACCTCTACCTCTACCTCTACCTGTGGGGTAGCTCAGCTGAAGGTTTGTGACAGAAGGGGTACACTTGTTAAAATAAAGGTTGGGAGACCCTGTTCTTGTGTGTCACATTTCAACTGCCATAGCATTTATATAAAAATAGAACGAGAGAGAGCAAGAGAGTGAGCACAGTTGCAATGTGTTGCCAGACACTTTCTCTCTATCAACACAGTTGGAAAACCTTCTGTTTCTTGTGCTGAAGGATATTAGCATAATGTCAAGCTTTCACCTTTAGGCTATTGTATAAAATTAAGCACTTGGTTTAGTATCTTGTTGATAAATGGAAAGATTGAAAGTACACAAACATTTATTACCCTACAGGTAATTATTTCAAAGTTCTCTTAATGGCTCCAATGATGAGACTGGCTTGAAAACCCAAATAAAGAAGATTGATTCATCTGCCATTCTGTTTGGTTGATGAGGCTGAATATTACAAGGTGGCTTACGGAATGCAGTGACTGGGGCATCAACAGGAAGTGCAACAGGAAGTGCTTCAAGGCAGATCCACTTCTTAGCAGTTTGGGCAATGATGGCTGAGCAAGTTTTGCTCTTTCCATTCTAGACCTGTTACTCCATTTGGACTTGGAGGAGGGAATTGGCACAGTCTCTGACAGGCTTGAAGTTCAAGGGTTCTTATTTATTGTATTGCTAAATTTTGATACCACCTTTCATTAAAACAATCTCAAGGCAATTCACAAAAGTTAAAAATAACTTTAATGAAGTTAAAAATAACTATAAAAATTACACAATTAAAATATTAAGCTAAAATATAAAAATACAAATCTAATTTAAGATTAAAAACAAGCACATCATAACCATTAAAAAATACAAAGCAGCAGCAATAGAAACAATATTATAAAAGCCTGGGCAAAGAGTCAAAATTTCACTCACTTTCTAAAAACTGTGATGGACACTGAGGAGTGTTTCCCCGCCAGGAGAACATTCCAGAGTCTGGGGACAACAACTGAGAAGGCCCTGTCAAATGTGCATGACAGCCGGGCCGCCTTCATTGTCGGCACATGGAGCGGAACCCTGCCAGATGACTTTGTCAAGTGGGCAGCAACCCTTGGGAGCATGTGGTCCTTCAGATATCTAGGGCCCAAACCATTAAGGGCTTTAAAGGGCTTTAAAGCCCTTAAAGTTAAGAGCTTTAAAGGTCAAAACCAGCACCTTGAATTGGACCCAGAAACAAATTGGTAGCCAGTGCAGCTCTTTCAAAATGGGTGTAATGTGGTCCCAGTGCGCAGCTCCAGATAAAATCCTAGCTGCCATATTTTGCACTATCTGCAGTTTCTGAATATTTTTCAAGGGCAGCCCCATGTAGAGTGTGTTACAGTAATCCAGCCATGACGTGACTTATACAGCATGCCATGGGCAACGATGTGTTGATTGCTAGATGAAGCAACTATCAGTAAAAATCCCCCTCCCCTTGGCCTTGTGTGGAGGGGAGGGAGTTTGTCCCAGCCCCACTCCGCACAAGGCCTAAGAAGCGGGCCGATTGGCCCCTTCGGAATTGGGGGCGTGGTCTTGGACGCAATCGGCCGATCCACGCCCCAAGCGCTCAGTTCCGTTTGGGGTAAGTCGAGGGAATAGAATATCGGTGAGCACTCTTGGATATTTAAAGGTGGATTGGTCAATTGCTCCTTTGTAGCTGTGCGGCATGGGGAGAATCGATTGCCATGAAACCTGCTTCAGGACTTCACCAACCTTTGGGCTGTGCGGTCCAGGGTGGGTGAAGGCCTTGAAGTATCCAGATCCCCTCTTCTAAAGGGGGCGGTTGGCTTTGAAGGAATTAGGCAGGGCGTACCTGCCTGTTTCCTGAGCCAGGGTGTGTCGCCCAGTAAGGTGCAGGGTAGGACGTTAGAGTCCTAGTCCGCGCCTAGGGGCCCGCACTGTTCTCCTAGGGTGATTAATCACCTGTTGTTCCAGTCCGCCATGTTTGGTTTGTTATTATTAATAAAATTGTGGCCCTTTCACCCATAAATGTCTTCGTGTCTTCTTGGGCCGGGGTCTGGGGACAATGTAGGGTTTCCAGTCCTCCAGGATTAGCTTGGAGTCTCAGGGAGTTGGCATCAATCTCCAGGTGACTATTGAAACCAATCCTGGAGGCAGGGGCATAGCAAGGTTGGAGTGGGCCCATAGACAAGATTTTAAAATGCCCCCATCTCACTGAAGCTCAGCTCATGAAGCAAGGAAATCTTAAATGAGGCTGAATAGTGGTAACAAAAAGCATATATATATATATATATATATATATATATATATATATATATATATTCCTATGTGCCACAATAGAACATCATCCTAAATTATTTTTTAAAAGGTTTTGTAAATTGTGGACGATGCAAGTCATTTAATGGTACTAGAGGAAGACATGCTGTTCTGGTAGCTCCAGGTCTTAACACTCACATCAATCTCAGAGGATGAATACAACTGAAGGAAGCCCGGGCGGGTGCATGGCTGGGGGTGTCAATCATGTGACTTACCTCTGGGGGGCCACCCAAAGCTGTGGGGCCCCAGACAACTGTCTCCCCTTGCTCTATTATAGTTATGCCCCTGCCTGGAGGTTTGAAAGGAGCGGTATTGGAAAAAACTCTCCAGGAGCATTTCCAGACAGCAGGCTTTACCACGGGTTTACTGTGAGGCTTTATTGCAAGTTTGAATCTCATCCTCCAAAAGAAATGATGCAAAAAATGGATTTTTTTTTAACCCCAGACATAAATTGACCTATGCTCTAACGTACAATGAAAAACCCAAATCATGTGTGAAGTGCTCCCCGATAGCTCACAGGGATTTTGCGGTAAATCTGGCAGATATGTGAATGCTCACCCTCCATTCCGGAGGAGAAGCGAGCTAAAAGCTCCATCTGGAAATGCCGCAGGATTTGTTTCAGTCAGAGTTGGCAATCATAATAAGCACCCTAACACTTAAAACCATAGAATCCCACAAAATTGGTATTACAGAAGAAACTGTTGCATGACATTCTCCTTCCCATACTTTTAGCATTTAGTATACAATTTAATATTAGAGCCAGTGTGGTGTAGTGGCTAGAGTGCTGGACTAGGACTGGGGAGACCCGAGTTCAAATCCCCATTCAGCCATGATACTAGCTGGGTGACTCTGAACCAGTCACTTCTCTCTCAGCCTAACCTACTTCACAGGGTTGTTGTGAGGAGAAACCTAAGTATGTAGTACAACGCTCTGGGCTCCTTCAAGGAAGAGTGGGATAGAAAATGTAGTAGTAGTAGTAGTAGTAGTAGTAGTAGTAGTAGTAGTAATAATATAATAATAAAAATAATAGTAAAATTGAAAGGCTGTGTCAGAAAAAGACCAAAATAATCCCAGTGGTAACTGGTGCCCTGGGTGCAGTTCCAAAAGACCTTGAAGAGCACCTCAACACCATAGGGGCCACAGAAATCACCATCAGCCAATTACAAAAAGCAGCTTTACTGGGAACAGCCTATATTCTATACTCTATATGATATATATTCTATATATCTATAACAACAGCAACAACACTGACAATAAAATTCAGCCATCCCAGGTCCTTGGGAAGGACTCAATGTCTGGATAAAACAAACCAGTCAATAACACCTGTCTGACTGTGTAAATAAATAAAGTAATAATCATAATAGTAATAATAATAATAGTTGGAAGTCTCATAATATTTTTACATCTTCATTTTCTTCATAAGATTGAAAAAGTTGAAGAAAATGAAGATGCAAAAATATTACGGGACTTCCGACTACAAACAGACAAACATCTGCCACACAATACACCAGATATCACTGTAGTCGAGAAGAAAGAAAAACAAGTTAAAATAATCGACTTAGCAATACCAGGGGATAGCAGAATAGAAGAAAAAGAAATAGAAAAAAATCATAAAATACAAAGATCTACAAATTGGAATTGAAAGGCTGTGGCAGAAAAAGACCAAAATAATCTCAGTGGTAATTGGCACCCTAGGTGCAATTCCAAAACAACTTGAAGAGCACCTCAACACCATAGGGGCCCCAGAAATCACCATCAGCCAATTACAAAAAGCAACTTTACTGGGAACAGCCTATATTTTGCGACAATATCTATAATCACCAACAGTATTGATTATAAAATTCAGCCATCCCAGGTCCTTGGGAAAGACTCGATGTCTCGATAAAACAAACCAGTCAATAATACCTGTCTGACTGTGTAAACAAGAAATAATAATAATAAATACAATGGATGAAACCTGAGTCAGCTCCAGATGCACAGTTGTGACAAGTTGTGAATTTCATGGAACCCCCAAACCAATGAGAATTCTAGATTTGCATGGATGTTGATGCCCTACCTTTTCCAGATTAAGGGGATGCCTTGTAAGCCACTGAGAATGCATTGCCTAGAATCCAAAAAAAATCCTGGAGACATAACTGTCAAAACCACTGTGAGATGATGATCATTAAAATGTTTGAAAGCACTTGGAAGCACTAGGCATATTTAGGGTTACGGACTGTTCCTCCATGGATGATTTCCTGCTTCTAGAAAACTGAATAAAGGGCACGGCTAAAAGTCCTCATGTATCTTTTGGTTTTCACCACACAGTCATAGCCTAGCCGGAGGGTATTTTGCTGCCAAGCTTGCATAGACAGAATCAAAACAGACCAAATTCTGCATCATGAAAAGAGAGAGATATCTGTATAGGCAAAGATGTGTTTATTTTTTTAAAATTGTGTCTAGTCAGAGGCATGTGAAAAGAACAATGCTAAGTACCAAACCCCTCTGGAAATTCTGAAGAAGCTTTCCCCCTGAGCAGGGCCATAGGAAGCTTGGTGGGGGCCAGGGGACAAAATCTGACCAGCAGCTTCTCTGCCCCTTGGTGTTCCTTCGAGCATGCCCCAAGCCATGCCTCCTACGTCTGACATTAGATGCAAAGGGGTGGGGCCACCACTGCGGTTGGTGGAATTGCTGAAAGGGAGCTCCTTTCCAGAGAGTGATTCCTTTCCAGTCAATTATTTTTTTCCATTCCTTTCCAGTCAATGATTCCACCAGCCACTGACAGGGGAAATAAAACTCTGCTGGGTCTGTCACAGCCCCATTCTCAGCAGTGGCCCAACCCCTTTGCATCTGATGTCAGATGTAGGGGAGAGGCCAATGCTGGGGGGGGGGTCCATCCCTCCCCAGCCAGCATGAAACACTGGCTGGAGAGGAGAGGGGCATGTCTCATGCTCCCAGCCAGCAAGCGCTTTGCTCACTGACTGGGTGTGGCAGGGGACAAGGGGTCGCCCTGGCTAAGGGCAAGGGGGAGCCTTGGAGGAGCCCCCAGATTCCTAGGGCCTGAGGACAATTGTCCCCTCTTGCTCATTAGTTACTACGCCCCTGGCCTTGCGATGTCCCCAAACTTTGCCCAGACACTTTTAAGTATACCTTTGCAACCAAAAGCACTGAAATAAAAGCCAAGATGCTTAGGATGCTAATTTCTCTTCGAGAAATGAGATTTGCACAGTACCAGCACAGCATTAGCAGCACCAGTGCTTGGTTAGTCTGGATGTTAGCCACTGTATCCTGAATTATGGGATACACAGAAATATGGATTACTGTGACAGAAGCAGTGGGAAGAGAAAAGGGGGACAAATAGAATCACAGGATCTCAGGGAACTAGAGAGTTAACAGGTCCCATCCCTGTTTGCCAAGACAAATTTTCCTTCCAAAATCTGGAAGGGAAACTTCTCTTCACCTGACTTTAGCTTTTACCACTGAGACCTCTTTCACAAGAGAGAGTATGAATGATTTTTCGGGTCTTATTCCATTTTTGCAAAACTTAAGAGAAATAGACAAATGCAGAACAGAGTGTGGGAATCCTTCATTTGTAATTCAAGTGTTAGCCCCTAGAAATATGGGCTGTTTGGTTGGAATTAATATTTGTTCTGCTCCCACAAACATATTTTTTTTAATAATGAGGAGCGTTTCCACATGCCCACTGTTTCAAAAGTGCCCAATGCACAATTGTTTCCCATTTGTAACAGACAATTTTTATACATTTTGCCCAGGTAGTGCTTTTGTTACGGACAAAAAAATGGTAATTGTGTGCACAAGCAACAATTTATCCAGATAAAGTCAATGGCACTCCATCAAGCACAATAAATCAACACAATTAAGAAACGTGCATGCTAAAATCGGATATGTATTGTTTCTCACTCCTCTGAACCGCTGGGTTTAAAAAAACAAACACCAAACACATTTCTTTCAGACCCCAGAAGTTTTTGATTAGCCAAGTGTTGTTATTATCTAATAATATATAGCACATATCCAAGTTAGTATTTGGACGACCTCGATAATAAAACGTGATTCTTGGCTGCAAGGTCTGTTGGAGGATGGCAGGCTGCCAAGTGGCCATACATCATTTACAGGTTGATATTTCTGACACACCAGGAAATGAGTGACAGTCTCTATAACTCACCCTTAAATCCTAGCCCATAGGCACCAAAATATCCTCATGCACACATGTATGGTGTGCAAGCTTCACCCTCACTCTCCCTCCCTCCCTCCTCTCTTCCTCTGTCACACAAACAGTCATGCTGGTCTGTGCTCATCGAGGCTACCTTGTACGTGATTGACGATAATTAGGTTTCAACTGCCTTCTGATGCAGAAATACACACCATTACAGCTGGGCCGATTTCTGCTCCTGCAGTCTTGCCGCTGAAAGGGTATTGATTCACTCTTGCACATTTTTAAAAGGTCATAGCAATAATTCCATCTGAACTGTGCTAAGTGAAAATAGTTTGCAGAAATAATATGGTTACTGCTTAGCTCTGATACAACTGAAAGCCATAATCGCTGTTTGTTGCTTAGTACATTTTAATTACAGTTGGTTCCTTTTTTCGGCTTCATATGCACATTTTAAATGCCTGCAGATTTATAAAGGACAGGAGGACCTTCATTGCTGTTAGGACTTCTTGTTTGATGCGAATATATTTACTTTCCCTCTCATATAGCTTTCTGCGTCCATGCTAACGTTCATACAGTATTGCCATTAAATACATTCAAAGCTAATCCCTGTTCACAGGACAGATCAAAGTGAAAATGGCACTAACAAAGGTGCTCACTCTGGGAACTGTCATTGGCTCAGTCATCATGACCGGCTCTGCAAGGCCTTTCTCTGCCTAAGGACTGGCTCACACATGCATGCACATCATGGGATTACGTAACGGTGAGCAGTTGGCATCATTGCAAACTACACTGTTGAGGCATAGTCAGTTTGGTTCATTTTAGTCCAGGCATAGCGAAGCTGATAGGGAGATGGACACACATAGAGACAAACACACATGCACACACACACACACACACACACACACACACACACACACACGGCTGGGTGATCTCATAAGCTTACTTTCCTTAAGGTAAAGGAAAGTTTACCCTAAGTAGAGCAAGCAAAAAAAGGGGCAGGGAGGACTATACAAACCCCAAAGGAACTATACATTTTCTTGATCATTCACCACAAACTCACAGATCTGGGCCAGACTGCATTCCCCACACCCCCACATCCCCCACAAGACTATGCAAGCCCCAATGGATTCACATAGCTTCTTGACCTTTCACAAACTAACTGGGACACAACACATGTCCCTTGCTCCACAGTTCAAACACAAACCCAACTTGGAAATACGTATAGTGCATTTGTAAGGGGAGAAAATTGAAACCACAACACATGCCCCTTGCTTCACAGTTCTCATGCATACCTTTTGGATCACAACCCAACTTGAGCATAGATAGTGCATTTATTTATTTCTTTTAAAAAACCCAAAATTGTTTATTCAGATACATATAACAGTTAGTTCCACTTTCACTCAATGTGAAGTACTCTATGGATAAAGAGAACTCTTTCTGGCAGCTTTACTGCAGTAGGGAAGGAATCATTAAAACCACAGGATTGACCAATTTCCTTGAAATAAAAATACACAGGGTCCTGCCATCTTGGGCTACAAGTATGCCCATTTTCAGAAGCCTAGCCATTCTGGAAATGTATAGGGTTGGGTAAAGTGTGGGGGGCGGGCGGTGGGGGGCGGGTATGTTGCACTTTTTAATCAAGGCAAAGGGTAGATTCCTTTACATGGCGGTGGGATTATAGTCCAAAAACCTCAGTTCCAGAAGTTTTTGTAATTTTCTGCCATACAACAAGCCACTTATAGGACTTTTTTAAAGGCTTTAAAAAAATAATAATTCATAAAATTATTAAAAATCAATTGATCAACTGAGCTGCTTCAAAATCAACACACGGAGTCCTGATAACCTGTCCTACATCTGTGCCGAATTTCAGAATTCTAGGCCAAACCATTCTGGAAATATAAAAGGGACCCTCTTTCCCTTGGGGAAAATCATGGGGCCTCTAGGCCCTGCTGGCACTCCTAGTTGTAAATTATATTAAGGTCTTTAATAACAACTTAACATATTTACTGAGCCTTTTGTTTCCTGCCAGTCTGTCACTGAGTCTCTGTTTGTGCTGCCCACTTCCTGTCTCTGCTGCCCACTTCCTGTCTCGGCTGCAGATTGCTAGGCTCTGTAGTACTGCAGAAAACTCTGTCAGTAGCTACACTACACAGTGCACAACATATAAGCCTGATTCAGCCATTATATTGTAAGAATGTATGTGAACCACCTTCTGGACCCTCCCCACAAGAAAGGAATGGAGCCACTCCAACACAGTACCTCCAATTCCCATACTCGAGAGGCAGCCCAGAAGGATACTATGGTTGATGGTATTGAATGCCACCAAGAGGTCCAGCAGAACCAACAGGGACGCACTCCCCCTGTCTAGCTCCCGGCAAAGGTCATCCACTAGAGCGACCAAAGCAGTCTCAGTCCCATACCCAGGGCAGACGCCAGATTGAAAAGGGTCCAGATAATCCATATCATCCAAGACCCTCTGCAGCTGGGATGCCACCACACGCTCTATCACCTTGCCCAAAAAGGGAAGGTTTGATACAGGTCCATAGTTGTCCTGGTTGGAGGGATCAAGGGAGGGCTTTTTAAATAGTGGTCTTACCACCGCCTCCTTGAGGCACAATGGCATCCTGCACTCCCTTAATGAGGCATTAATAATCACCTCCAACCATCTACCTGTCCTCTCCCTGGCAGCTTTTATTAGCCATGAAGGGCAAGGGTCAAGAGTGCACAATGTCGCTCGCACACTGCACAGGATCTTGTCCACATCCTCAGGCTGCACTAACTGAAAAGAATCCAACACAACTGGAGTAGATGGTACCAAAGGCACATCTGCCAGAACTGCCAAAACTCTGGAGTCCAGGTGAGCACAGATGCAAGCGACTTTATCTGCAAAGTGGCAAGCAAACTGATCACAATGGGCAGTAGATTATTCCTCCCCCATTACCTGGGGGGATGTGTGGAGCAATGTTTTTACCACACGAAACAGCTCTGTTTGCCTGCACTGAGCAGATGTAATGGAGGCGGAGAAAAAACATTTCTTCGCCGCCCCCACCGCCATGGAGTAGTCCTGAAAATGGGCTCTGGCCCGTGTTCAGTCGGATTCTGCACAACTCTTCGTCCAGTGTCGTTCCAGCTGTCGTCCAAGTTGTTTCATCGCCCTAAGCTCCGAGGAAAACCAAGAAGCCGAATGGGCTCCACCAAGCTGGAGAGGGCATTTAGGAGCAACCGTGTCAACAGCCCAGGTTGTTTCTCTATTGCACAGATCAACCAGGGCCTCGACAGGGTCACCAGCTCTGGACACTGGAAACACCTTGAAGGCCGTCTGGAATCCAAGCGGATCCATAAGCCTCCGGGGGCGGACCATTCTAATCGGTCCACCACCACTGCAGAGGGCAGATGGATCAGTCAAACTAAACCCCACCAGATGATGATCTGTCCATAACAAGGGAGTTATCTCAAACTCCACCACCTCCAGATCATTTATTCCCCAGTCAGCAAAAACCAGATCCAGAGTATGTCCTGCCATACGGGTAGGGCCCAATACCAATTGAGACAGGCCCATGGTTGCCATGGAAGCCATGAAATCCTGAGCCGCACCCACTAGGGGGGCCTCAGCATGGACACTGAAATCCCCCAAAACAATATGTTTGGAGGAACCCAAGGCCACCTCCAAGACCACCCCTGCCAGCTCAGGTAGGGAGTCTGAAGTGCAGCGGGGTGGTCGGTACACCAGCAGAATCCCCAGCCTATTTTGGAAGCCCACCCTCAAGGACAAACACTCGAAATTCTGAGATTGCCTGACTGGGCACCTGGAAATGGGGAGGGTCTCTCGATAGATGACTGCAACGCCCCCTCCCCGACCCTCCAGGCATGGCTGCTGCACACTCAGGAAACCTGGAGGACAGAGCTGAGAGAGACCAACCCCGCCCAGCTCATCCAACCAGGTCTCCGTCACACATACCAGGTCAGCATGTTCATCCACAATCAAATCGTAGATGAGAGATGTTTTAGCATTAACTGACCTGGCATTCAGCAGCAGCGCCCTAATCCTCGAGGGAGTGTTCTCGGAGCTCCCAGGGGTCTCAGCAGGGGCGTAACTACTATTAGGCAAGGGGAGGCGGCTGCCTGGGGCCCCCGACGCCTCAAGGGGGCCCCCAGAGGCAAGTCACATGACTATATATTGTGAAGTGTGTGTGTGTATCAGCGAGGGGCTAATTTTAAAATTTTGTCTCTGGGCCCACTCCAGCCTTGTTACACCCCTGGGTCTCAGGGTTGGGAGAAGGGCTGGAAAAAGGAACAGGCCTCAATTGCCTGGACCGTTTTCCCCTGTAACAGCCAGCCCAACTCCCACCGCCATATCTCCCTCTGCCCACTACCAGTGGTATTGCTGCCCCCAGACCAACCTCACTTTCCTGCTCTCTCAGGCACATTCCTCAGTCTAGCCAACCACAGCTCAGCTACCTAACAAAAACCAAATCCAGGACCCACACAACATATGCTGACTTCTTGATAGAAGAGATGTCAGGAAGATCTTCCAACCCCAGGCAGCTCACCCCACGGACAAGAGCCACAAGAATGAGAGCCCTTGTGCTCTCGCCAAGAGGCTAGTGCCCCTGGCTCAGCCTGAGTTTTAAAGCAGCAAAATCAGCCCCATAGGTGGTACACACCTGGAGAAGCAAAAAGCACAATCAAAGCCCTGCCCAAGGTGTTCCCTCTTCCCAGGACCTGTGTTCATTTTAAATGTGGACCTGGATACAGGCCCTATAAATGCATGTACAGATAGGAAGTACACTTCTGTAGCTGCGTTCAACATAACATATGTACCTGTGTACACTGTGTACAATCTTACAAGTGTTGAACATAACATGTGAATGGGCCTATAATGATTGGAATCCAGTCATCGACAGTGTGCAATAGTAGATGAGGGCTTGGGAGGTATGAAAATTGGTTGTTATAAGCGCAATTAATCATTTTATGCTCTAGTGATCAATTAACCAATGTGTGTCCAGCCCATTTGGGATGATGCTGACTGACCAGCCTCTGGATCACATGAGGAGGAGCACCATTCTATCCACGCATATTCATGTGAGGGTACTTTGTCCAAACCATCCCTCGTTGAACAAGGGTTACTCCAGAACAACTAGTTTGGGAAGCAAAAGGGTGGCAAAGAACTTTATTAAGGAAACAAGGATTTTTCTATATATTATAGTGATAGGGCAATTAATGTTGTTAGTTTATTTACCTTATTAATGAAACTTGCAAGCAAATTAAACTTATTCAGAAAATGGGCTAGATCCATCTTAGAAAATATTGTCCTTTTGGATTAGGCTAAACCTTCCAGTCTGCTTTCCAGGCAGTTTCCTCTTTCTGTCCAAGATCATGTGGCAAGAAAAACTGGGGTGGGGAGAGAGGCCACCTGAAATGTGCAGAAGAGATGACCCTGCATTCTCCTGCACACATGGATGTTGTGTGCAGCTCGGGAAGCCCAGTCTGGGTTAGGCTGTGAATAATAACTGCCAGGATTGCTTCCAACCCCAGCGGGGCAGTTCAGCCTAGTCCGGCTTTGTAACTCAGCTCCTAGTCAAGGGAGCAAGCGCTCCCTTAACCCGGGCTTCCTGCTCATGTGCTTCCTCGAGCTTTGTTCAGCTCTAGGAGACACAGAGATGAGCACCTGGCATGCCCATCCCCTGGGGGAATCCCCCAATGCACCATGCTCGGCATGCGGTGCATTGTGGGATACCTGGAGGCCAACACACGTCGTCCCAGCTCTCCAAAAACAGATTGTGTGAGAGCATGGATGGCGCTCCCAGAAACATTTTGCCAATAGTCTGGGGGGGAGGTGAGTGAAGTGAACCTCCCCGCACTTGTCTGGTCATGTGAATGACCTCATGGTCTCATCCAGTTCCTGGCCAGGAAGGCAGTGAAGGCGTAGGCCTGGCTTCTGGGAGGTTGGGAAGTGAAGGGGTTGACCTGGCTCACCTTTGGGGAGGAGCACCTGCTATTCCTAGAGCCATCCCTGCTGTTGAAGTATTAATTTAAAGCATGGCTGCACAACTTTGGCCTTCCTGCAGATGTTGGATTATTATTCTTGACTATTGGCCACTGTGTCTGAGGATGATGGGAGTTGTAGTCCAAAAACACCTGAAGTGGTGCAGCCCTGCTTTAAACTGATATTCAAATGTGCCATTAGGAATGGCTTGGACATTCTGCCCACCACAGGACTATGCGGAGTAGAATGGCATGATGAGGGAAGATGTGTACATACATGCTCTTCCTCGCACTATGGCCAGAGAGTATCATCCAAACCAGCCCACTGTGAAGCTAGGAACAGAACTTGATGAGAGGTTCTACCCATCAGGCCCCTGCTAGCTGCTGCTAGTACAAGCAAGATCTTTTGCTTAATGAATGAATAAATACAAGGATTGTGTCCCCGTATAGGAAAGAGAAATAGAATTGCCATACAGTTATCTTCAACAGCTGATGACAATTACACATATCTACAAAGCCATACATTTAAATATTACACTACAAAGAATCTTTATACACTCCTACCGGATTTCTCATAATTCATTCTAAAACCTATTTGCTAATATACTATAATGTCCATAGCCTGCCATTTAACATCCATGTCAGCAGCAATTGTACATGGATCTGATAAATAGTTGGAAGATATGTGATAGGCTAGCTAACCCTGTTTGCACAGAGGAAACGCTACAGACCTGAAATCCATTCATACTCCTAAATAGTATGCCCTGTTCTGCTTTCCTATTCATAGCGCTGTAAATTTGTCAGCCTAATGGGACACTTTGTAGATGTTTTCCTTTTTAAGTGCTTTAACAGGAGTGCATATTACATTGATCCAAATTCCAGCTTAGCATTTCATTTTGTGGTGACTAGGGTTAGTATTTTTCACCATATAAAAACAGTAAAGTGATATTTTATTTCTTAAGTAGATCAGATTCGTTCTTGGTGCCAGCAAGAAACTGTAACCCACTGCCCAAATATATAGTTCAATGTGACCAGAATGGTTGTCCTATTCAGAAATTGCTCTGGATTTTCACTCAGTGTGAAAATACTTTTTTTTTTTAAACAGAGTCTGGATATGTTTCCCCTAAGTCAGGATTAATTCTTGTTTTCCTTTCACCTTCCTTGGTGTGCTCAAGAGGTATCTCTGCTTAGCAGAAGGGAAAAGACAACTTTATTGCTCAAAGGGAGAGCATGTTTCAGGTCTGACTATTATTGGATGGGGTTTCTCAGTCTAAATGTATGTGCCAGACAAGAAATTATTAGATCCTGGAAAAGTTGTTGGCTTAAAATGGATGTGGAAAAATGTAAAAAGGGGGCAAGGAAATTGTAGAAAAGGTAGATGAATTTCTTTTTCAGTCAGTTGTGATGATAAAAGATGAAGGATATGAAGCTAGAACCCAGAACAAAAGACTGAACGGATGCCCTCCTGACCCTTGCACATTCTGGCTGATTGAGGCAGTTGGGGAAACTTAATGGGTAGATCCAGAGAACTGTGAATGCCTTGATAGAAGAGGGTGTAGTCCCAACAACTTTAAAGAAGGCTATGGTAAAAACTACTACTTTAAAAATCATCATCAGACCTCACTATCTTAAATAACTGTCAGTCAGTTAACTGCTGCCAGTCTGCGTAGACAGTACTGAGCTAGATGGACCTATGGTCTGATTTCGTATATAGCAGCTTCCTATGTTCCTATGTTCCTATCATTGCTGCTGCAGGGCAAATAAAATGGGATACCTGGTGCAATCTGCTCTGCTTGTAAGCTTCTCAGAGGCCTTGGACTGGTCAGAGCTGAAGAAGGATGGTGGACCTAATGGACCTTTGGCCTGAGCAAGTAAGACAACTCTTCTTGACTGGGCAGGAAGTCACATAGGAAGCTAACTTATACCAAGTCACACCATTGGTCCATCTAGCTCAGTACTGTCTACCTTGACTGACAGCAGCTCTCCAAAGTTTCAGATGGTATTTCCCAGCCCTACCTGGAGATGCCAGGGATTGATCATGGGACCTTCTGCATGCAAAGCAGATGCTTTATCACTGAGCTACTGTCCTTCCTGAAAGTCTTGCACAGCATGGAAGACAGAGGGGCCAAAGTTACACTGGCAGCCTTGAAGTACTGGATATAGGGTTACCATTGAACAGTACAGAAAATAGAGGGCAATGCTGAAACAGAATGCCCACAACTGTAAAGATTTTGTCCATCATGAATATGCAGACTGGCTGGGCTAATCTCCTATCTCATTTGTGTTATACCTAGCCAAGACTAGGACCGGGGAGACCCGAGTTCAAATCCCCATTCAGCCATGATACTTGCTGGGTGACTCTGGGCCGGTCACTTCTCTCTCAGCCTAACCTACTTCACAGGGTTGTTGTGAAAGATAAATTCAAGTATGTAGTACACCACTCTGGGGTCCTTGGAGGAAGAGCGGGATATAAATGTAATAATAATAATAATAATAATAATAATAATAATATGACTTTTAAATTTGAAGTATATTGATGAGATCATACTCCAAATTACCTAGGCAGAAACTGAGGGCTAGATTGGAGAGGAAAAGGTAGATTGAAATCTAGCATGGCATAATGCAGTCTAGCCCATACAGCACCATCCAAGAGGCTGGTGAGTTGGCACCCCCTTTTGACAGTATGCTAGGATGGAGTTCTTTTGGGAGGATCTTGTAAAATAAATAGCCTCCAGTGCAATTTGAAGTACAGCTGTTCAGGCCAGGCACTTAACCCGACATTCCAGCACTGTCTTCTGAAACCGCCTTTCCATTTTCTGTTAATAACGGGGCACCATCCCTGCCATGAGAAAGACACGGAAAGTTCTGAACATCTTGGTTGCATACTTCTGTGCACTTTTGCTGTTGTAGAATGTCAAGGTCAGAAGATGATTGAAGAACCTTCTTCCTCTCCTGAAGTCAGTGTTCCTGTATGATATTGTTTTCCACTGTAGAAGATTCTCTTAAAAATGAGGTTGAGATCCCTAAAGAAATTGCTTCAATCAGCAACAGTGCTTAATGACTGTTAATGGGAAGTGGAGATAGGATAGTAAGTGTTACTTTGATTAATAAGAGAACTGCAGAGAATTTAAATTGTGCCACTGATGGATTATTTTCTTCAAGCTTGATAAGCGCTTCTCATTTGTTCTTAAATTTGGTCAATACTGTTAAAGACAGCAAAATGAAGTATAATTAATTCTATTACAGCTGCTCAGACCTGGTGCTGCTACTGAGAAACAGATTATGATGCAGACAACAATGTTAAGTAACGGATTTGACAGTTTGGGGCGGGGGGGCAGGTGCCTCAAAAAAAGTGGGGGTGCTAAAAGTACCTCTCACCTTGCCAAAGCACTCCAGTGATGCCTTACACTCTTTAGACTCAAATATGTTTTTACAAACACCATCCATGGAAGCCCCTCCTATCAGCCATGATAGCTAAATAGAACTTCTGTGTTTAGAAGCAGTGTATCTGTGAATGCCTAGATGCTGGGACAAAACAAAAGATGAGGGCTCAGCTTGTAAGCTTCTTGGGTATATCTGATGGATCATTGCTGAACACATAATGCTGAACAAAGTGGAGACAAAGCACTTGCCCAGGACCAGAAATTAAGTACACAGCAGAAGTGGGAGAGTTTGAGAGTCTAACACCATACTCTGAAAATAATTTTCCCTTCCAAACATTACTGGTCCTTTGCTGTAATTTGCTGTAGTGCCTCCTTTGACTCCAGTCCAGGCTTCCCTTCTTTGCAGAGAGAAAAGGAAAATCAGATATACACAGTTTGATTGAT
Organism: Hemicordylus capensis; assembly: GCF_027244095.1. Taxonomy (NCBI): domain Eukaryota; kingdom Metazoa; phylum Chordata; class Lepidosauria; order Squamata; family Cordylidae; genus Hemicordylus; species Hemicordylus capensis. The sequence goes on from NC_069662.1 coordinate 116,983,924, forward strand.
TGACTGATTGATTGATTAAGTGCCATCAAGTTGGTGTCGACTCTTAGCGACCACAAAGATAGATTCTCTCCAGGATGATCTGTCTTTAACTTGGCCTTTAAGGTCTCTCAGTGGTGCATTCATTGCTGTCATAATTAAGTCCATCCACCTTGCTGCTGGTCGTCCTCTTCTTTTTCCTTCAACTTCCACGAGCATTATGGACTTCTCAAGGGAGCTGGATCTTTGCACAATGTGTCCAAAGTATGATAGTTTGAGCCTGGTCATTTGTGCCTTGAGTGAAAATTCTGGATTGATTTGTTCTGTGATCCATTTGTTTGTTTTCCTGGCTGTCCATGGTATCCTCAAAAGTCTTCTCTAGCACCAAAGTTCAAAAGCGTCAATACTTTTTCAACCTTGCTTCTTCAAAGTCCAGCTTTTGCATCCATAGTGTGCCACAGGGAAAACCATTGTTCAAATGATTCTAATCTTTGTAGGCATAGACACGTCACAGTATCTAAATATCCTTTCCAAGGCCTTCATTGCAACCCTACCAAGTGCTGGTCTGCGACGTATTTCTTCACTGCTGGATCCTTTACGGTTGATGGTCGATCCTAAAAGGCAGGAGCTATCCACCACTTCAATGTCTTCATTATCAGTTCTGAGGCTGATTGCTGTACCCATTGTCATTAGTTTAGTCTTCTTTACATTTAGTTGTAGTCCCATTTTTTTCACTGTGCTCCTTGACGTTCATTACTAGAGCTTGCAGATCATCCACATTCTCAGCTATCAGAGTGGTGTCATCAGCATAGCACAGGTTATTGATGTTTCCTCCAACTTTGAAACCACTCTCATCTTCTTCTAATCTAGCTTCTCTCAGTATATGTTCAGCATATAAATTGAATAAAGAAGGAGAAAGTATACAGCCTTGTCTTACTCCTTTGCCCATCTGAAACCAATCTGTTTCACCATGTTCTGTCTGGACTGTGGCTTCTTGTCCTGTGTAAAGGTTTCTCTTGAGAACAATGAGATATTCTGGGATCCCCATTTTTCTAAGGATATTCTGCAACTTGACATGGTTGATGCAATTGAAGGCTTTTCTGTAGTTAATAAAGCACATATTGACTTCTTTTTGGTATTCTTTGGCTTTCTCAATTATCCAGCGTGCATCAGCAATGACATCTCTTTTTCCTTGGCCTTTTCAGCTTGAACATCCAGGATTTCCCTTTCCACATAGGGCTCTAATCTGCGTTGTATGATCCTGAGCATTATTTTGCTAGCATGTGAAATTAAGGATAGTGTGTGATGGTTTGCAGAATCTGTTAAGTCTCCTTTCTTTGGTATGGGTACCTCTTCCAATCTGTTGGTAAGAGATTGTGTCATTCTCCAAATTTGCTGGCATAGTTTGGTTAGAGCCTTGACTGATTCTTCTTCTGTTGCCTGCCATATTTCTGTAGCTGTTCCATCAATTCCTGTAGCTTTCCGACTTGGTAATGACCGGAGTGCTGATCTATCTCCATCTTCCCGTACTAGAGGCTCTTGTAAGTAGGGAATATCTTCTAGAATATCTTGGATGTTGACATCCCTGCTATACGGATTTTCAGTATACTCCTTTCATCTCTGTTTGATCTTCTCTGAATCAGTTATTATCTGTCCTTTGGCATCCCTTAACGTACCAATTCAAGGTTGGAACCTCCTTCTGAGTTCAGAGATCTTTGGAAAACTTGCCTTGTTTTTCCATGTCTATTTCCATCCTCAAGGTCTTTACAGATGTCATTGTAGTACTACTCCTTGTCTCTTCTAACAGCTTTCTGAAATCCCCTAATAAGTTCCTTCCTGAGGTCTTTATCTTTCTTTACTTTGGCTTCTCTCCTCTTCTTGGCCATTTCTACCATCTGTTCTGACATCCATTTTGTTTTCTTTTGTTTCTTGGTCTTTGGCAGTCTTATTTATTGATTGATTTGATTTGATTTGATTTGTATACTGCCCTTCCAAAATGGCTCAGGGTGGTATTTTCACATTCATCCTTAACAACTTCTTTGATTTCGTTCCACAGTTACTCCGGTTCCCTATCAATGAGGTTCAGAACTTCAAAGCAGTTCCTGATGTTCTCCTTGAAAATGGTGGGTACATTCTTAAGATCATATCGTGGAAACTGGATAGCTTTGTTTTTCTGTTTTAGCTTGACTTGGAACTTGCACATGAGCAGTTTGTGATTTGTTCCACAATTGGCCCCCAGCCAGGTTTTTCTGTTATAACTGAGCTCTTTCACCTCCTTGCACCAATAATGTAATCAATTTGATTTCTGTGTACTCCATCTGGTGATGTCCATGTATATAGGCACCGCTTTGGCTGTTTGAAGAATGCGTTAGCAATGAAGAGATTGGCAGAAACTAATGAGTTGTTCTCCTGCTTCATTTCTGTTTCCTAGGCCATGCAGCCCAACTCTGTTTTCCTCCTTACCATTTCCAATTTTGGCATTCCAGTCTCCAACCACCACCAGCACATCTTGCTTGCATGTTCAGACTGAACTTGAGCATAAAAGAACTTGAGCATGTACAGTTTACAAACCAATAAAACCTGTTGCATGTTGTTTTTAGAATATTTGCTAAATAACAGAATGCTGCCTTTCTCCCTGTGCCAGTTAGTCAAATATCTAGCTGTTGTGACATCACAATGATGGGGTGGATGAATACCAGTTGCTAGGGACAAAACATTGCATTATGAGGCTGTCTAATGCTGCACAGTTTATTCTTTTTAGTACAAAATCAATTAAGGGAATTAACTGTGGCAAACTGCAGCATTGCCATTCGTTCAAATGGCAGTTAGAAGGATTAGATGGAAGATAGGCCTTTAAACAGCTGTTTACCAAGATAGCTCAACTGAACCTCCATTCTCAGGAGCAGTATACCTCTGAATACCAGATGCTGGGGACAAGCAACAGGGGAAAGCCATGCCCTGCTTGTGAGCTTCCAGAAGCGTGAGTACTGGGTGGACTTCCAGGTGTCACCCAGCAAGATCTTCTTATGAAACATCCCCACCCTATTGCCACTGCCCTGAAAAAAGGGAAAATATTTTCTCTCATTCCACATTCCTTTCTCTTGTAGATTCATCTCCTTCCCCAAATAACTTCCTTCCAAGATTTCTCCCCAGTCCATAGCCCTATTCAGACATTCTGCTATATGACATTCTGTCAGACATTCTGTCTGTACACTAGTTCATGTTTTTGTGTGAATGACTGCACCTGCCTTCATATTTAAAGGTAAACCTGGGTACAGTCCCCCTCCCCGCCCAACTAGGCACCGCTAACAAGTGTACTGCTGCATGTACATCGAAAATAAAGCCTGAATAACAGTATATGCATATAGATTTGTAAATGTGTACCCCAAACGCAGATTGTACATGTGTTGAACATAGTGTGTGAATAGTGCTCAAGAGACCTAGAAGCAAATAATCCTGCCACGCCTCTCAGATTAAAATATGGCTTCTTTCACCTTCCCATCCTTTGAAAGAGATTGTGCCCGTCACCATACATTCCTGAAATTGTCATAGGATCCCTGTCTCTGTTCTCAGATGACACAAATGTGACTGGTGTGCTTTGAAAATATTGTCTTCCACTCAGCTGGCAAGCCTTTATATTAGCATTGTTGTGGCAATACATCTTGCATCAGTGACCTTCTTTTTTGGATTATGGAATGCTGATCATATCCTAACCCTGTTGCACACTCTGCTGGTTTCAGGAAAGAAATCACTTAATGCCTGAGTGAGAACATCCGTTGGAAAATGGCAGCCAGCTACAGGCATTGACGTGAGTACAAGGAAAACAAAAGGCTTTTGTTGAACAGTCAATTTCAAAAATGGCACTTTGTCAAAAAGGAGGGTTGGGGGAAATATAGGAATTCCCCTACTGTATGAAGTGGCGCAGCGGGGGAAATGCTTGATTAACAAGCAGAAGGTTGTCAGTTCGAATCCCTGCTGGTATGTTTCCTAGACTATGGGAAACACCTATATCGAACAGCAGCAATATAGGAAGATTCTGAAAGGCATCATCTCATACTGCTCTGGAGGAGGCAATGGTAAACCCCTCCTGTATTCTACCAAAGAAAACCGCAGGGCTCTGTGGGCACCAGGAGTCGAAATCGACTCGACGGCACATTTTACCTATGAATCACAAACTAGTGGGATAGAATCTAGCATTCTCTCTGATGCTATAGAAATCCCAACTACAAGCAGGATTAGGCCCCAGGTGAATGCAGAAGTAAACCCCTTGTTTGAAAGAAGCATGCCCAATGTTGTCGGGCATAATGGTATGCCCAGCATCATAATGGATTGCCCAACATGGATGGGCAATCAGGTATGCCCACAACTATCAGCACAAGATTGTCTATGAGATACCTAAATCCATACTATAAAGCTACCAAGCAAGGTTACTGGTGCTCAAAATAAACAGAAGGATATACAGGTACAAGCATACTAATAACATTCGTATTCTTGTGCATTTATATATTTCTGGTTGTTCTTCCTATTTTAACATCTGTTACTTTGATGTAAACCTGACATTTCTCCACACATGTCGTGTTGCTATTTTAGATTAAGGATACACCAGCAATATTTTTTGTAATGACACCCACTACAACTATTGGCTAATGTAAGTATTTGCTCTGTTGCTTCATTAGCTGCTTTACTAGGAACCTGCAGCAATGTGGGTGTATCAGCACCACCTGTGTTACGGTGTGCTACATGTGAGTTTCACACAATCATTCAAATCTAGGATTAATGTGGGTTAGTGACATTAGCATGAATGAACCCTCACAAAGGTGGCTTACTGTCTGAGATGAACCTGAGATTCCCAGCTTGGTGTTCGTTCATACAGTCCCACTAGTATCAGTAAAGCACATCAAACCCAGATTCAGACAATAATGGGAACCAGTCAAGGTCTTTATTTATCACATTTCCATGTGAGCATTCTCACAAACAGCTCACAAACAGAGTAATCTTATTTTATCATAATAAGAATTTATTGAGGTAATTTAGAATGAAACACAGTAAGTTATCCAAATTGTGCAGTTCCTTATGGATAATGGGAGTCATGATCTGAATCTAGGTCTTTATACTCCAAGTCAAACATTCAAACCACTGCAACACAATAACTGCTACACAAGATGGAAACATGGGCCATAAGATATCCCATGACCCATCACCCCTTTTGGACTTATTCGCCTTCTATTTTGGGGATTTTTCATCTAAAGGCTTGAATCTTAATAAAGAAGTGTTACATGAGTTTATTTTTCAGGAGACACTTTCACAAACCGAATCTGTTTTGCTGAAGATCAGACTTTTCTTAATGAAAGACTCAGGGCTTTTTTGTGGCATGCTGTTTTGTTACTGATATGTGGTTACTTGGCTGTAATATCTTTCTGAAGTTTATTAAATCATATAGAATTTCAATTTGCACTGTAATATTCTATAAAGGATGGAAACACAAAAGTAATAAGTATGATAGTGTTTCTTTCATTTGTAAGTTTTATTGTTGATTTTGTTAAAAGCTGTCACATTCAGCAGCAAGATTATTTATGTTGGCGTAGTAATTTTCTATCTCCCAATTTAATTTTGTAAAAGTTAATTACAAATTAGAATAAAATGAATGTGGTTATAACAGCTAGTAAAATGCTGGGGTATGACAATATGTTATTGCAGGAGGAGAAGTTTATTGTTCATACATTTCTGTTGACATTCACTGACTGGCACTATTTCACACAGCTCATTGGTGGAAAAGTTCATGTTTTATCACATAGTTCTGCCATCTTCTATCAACCCGCAGAATTTGGGGCTTGATTCAATACATCCTAAATGAAATGACTGAATTGTGGGTTCTCCTTCAGAAAAGTGAACACAGTTGCTTTGATGTCATGACATCATGTTTCTCAAGTTTTTCACAACGCAGTAGAACATTTAATTCCCCCCAAAATCTTTTGTATTTTAAAGTCCTCCTTCCAAGGAGCAGAGGGCAGCACTAATAACGCTTTCCCTATTTAACCCCCAGCACCAGTTCATATGTAATAGGAATACAAAGGTCCCTTCACCTCCAGTTTCCAAACCAGAACATCCAAGCCCGAAGAAATGGAGTTTGAAGGGGAAAGAGACCTGTGGTTTCCCTCACCAAACTCCACCCTGGAACTTCAGTCAGAGTGGAGTTTCACCACCACAAACTCAATTTCTGCAGTGCCAGCATTACGTACAAATGCTGGCACCGCAGTTTGGGCCCCAAGGAGCCAGAGCTGAGGGAGGGAGCTCTCCCTCACTCCAGCCCAATTGGCTGTGCAGGCTGTCCTTCTGTGAAGAAGAAAGCTCACACAGCCAGATCTCCCATCTCTCTGGTCTCAATGACAGCAGAGAGACACTCTCTGCAACTTTTGAACATAGTCGGGAGTGTTGTGAACCAAGCCTGATTTGTATACTAGATATGCTCCGGAGCTAGCATATGAAATTAGGCTGGTTTCACCAGTGTCACAAAGTGACCAGTTCTTTATACGGTGACCATGTATAGTCTGGGCACAAAGGTAGAAAGAAAAGCCAAAATACTCTCAAACAATTCAGTGGGCTTTATTATAGAAAGTTGATCATCACGATAAAATTCAAACAGGTCATCCAAATCAAACATGTTTCTGATTCAAGGTGTGGTGTGATGTGCCTAGCTATCATATGTGTGTGCAATCAATAATCACAGCTGTCTAACAAATCCTCATAAAGCATTTAGAGAGAAACAGAGAGAGAAGAAGGAAGGGAAGGCATAGGAAAAGGGGTGGCAGTCATTAGTAGGGAGGAGGGAAGGGGGAGCAGGTTGGGCTGTGCGCTGAATAGGCCTCTCACCAGGTTCATGGAGAAGGCTTCAAAGGGCTTGTTCATTGCTGGGGCTTGAGAGCGATGCAGGCTTCAGATGGCAAAAGGCTGGTGCGGGATTTCACAGACAGAGTCAGCCCTTGATTCTTCGCCCCACAGAAAGAATCACTGAGCAGCCTCTTGTCTGCAGGTTTCAGGCCTCTGCTTTGCTGTGCAGCTGGGCAGCAGGCATTTGGGATGCACACATGAGCAAAGATCTGCTGGTTAGGCAAAGCTTGCTAGCTCTCTGTTCAGTGAGCTCAATTCCTATAGTTGTTTCTTCCTTTTGATCTCCATAGAGTCTATTCAAAATATCATCCTCCTTCCTGGATCACAAAAGGTGTTAATTGCTGTTACCCTCTGGATATTGTCTATTATTAATATTAGTTCAGGATATTAGTTCATTCCAGGGTGATCTGGATCCCATCTTCTGTTAACTGTCGTTGGGCAGAGTATTGTTCTATTGACATTCCCCAAGCAAATCTGCATCTTTGAGCTTGCAAATGAGCCTCTTCTTTTGTCCCCAGATTTTTCTGGTGCCTGGTCCCTGCAAGAGTGTTAAAAGGTGTTAGCAAAGAAAAATCACAGCTATAGGTGTGAGACAATTAAATCATTTTCTTTTATGTGCATCTACCTAGGGTGGAATTTCTAAAGACAGCAATCGGATATAACAATACTTCTAATTCTACATAGAAAATTTCTGTCAGAGAGAGACAGGATTATCCCCTTTGGGCAAAGCAGAGCAATCACCAATGATTAACATAGACTTTTTGTAAGAGGGAATGCAAGCTCAATTCCTAGCTTCCCCCAAAGATATTACCTGAAAGCAAGCTCAGGCAACTTTTAGGAGTTTAATCCTTTTAATCCATTTGAATTCCTTTTGCAAGGAGTTCAGTAGTACTGGCAAAGATCAGAGCCCAACCTGGCCTGCTGGGTTATGAGTTCTAATTCATCACGAATGAGCTGGGCACCATACTAGCTGAGCACCATACTAGCTGGGTGACTCTGGGCCAGTCACTTCTCTCTCAGCCTAACCTACTTCACAGGGTTGTTGTGAAAGAGAAACTCAAGTATGTAGTATACCGCTCTGAGCTCCTTGGAGGAAGAGCAGGATATAAATGTAATAATAATAATAATAATAATAATAATAATAATAATAATAATATCCAAATTGCTAGTGTGTGTAAATCTTCCTGCCCTGCATCTGTAAAGACATTCCATAGTGATAGCATTTGGATATGTGTGAGACAGGAAACCAAGCCTGACTATTGTCTCTCGATTACCCATTTCACAAACATTTAGAAACAATGCTGGATTGCCTCTTCCTTCACAGAGCAATTGCCATCTGTCCAGAGGCAATTCATGAGACCTGGGTCAGTTTATCTGAATTCAGGCATTAATTGATTCCTTAATAAAATGTAATCAGACACAGGTCTGGATTCCACATAATTCTGGTTTGGTAGCCCTGGGTCCAATGTTGGAGTCAGGGTGTCCACAACAGGAGAGTAGGGGGAGGGGCACAGAACCATGGGCCCATTGGACCTGAGGTTCCTTGTAACATATGAACTGGGCCCCTGTAAAGTAGGTTATGCTGAGAGAGATTGTGAATGGCCTAAGCGTGCCCAGTGACACATATGTTTAAAGGCCTAAGCACATTGTGATGTGACTTTGGGGCCAATTTTGATTGGATCATTGCTGCTGGAGTCCTAAGGAAAGATTTGAACTAGCATTTTTTGTGCTCCAAAGTCCAACACTGCCACACACAAATCCTCTTCTCACAAAGTATTTCTGGCATTCAGGAAATACAGGGAAGGACAAAGAAATGCCTTTCCCTTTGGCACCTGTCATCAACATACCCCCTGTCCATGCCTCTCTGGGTTCCTGCCAATATTATGGAGCATGTGGGCACAACTTCTTTCTCATGCAAGTCAATGAAAACTTTGCATTACAGTGTCTGTTCTGTTCACAGATTATCTTTTTGGGTTCCCTTTTATTTTTAGTCTACAGGTTGGAGCCACTCTTTTGAAAATATTTTGTAATGTTATCAGGCAAAGGACTTTTTTCATTCCGCTTTTAATAGAGAAACAAGTGACTCCAAATTTGTTAATATCCTTTAGGTTATATAGGACAAATTACAGATAAGTGAATCAGTAATGAAATTTGTAATGAGAATTTCTCAAGTATGAAACGTTGGCACAAATTAATTGCGGGATTTTACAGCTATTATAGTTTATATCATAAAAGCAAAAATGACTGGGGCTTTTTAATTACAGCAGGAATACACTAAATTTTTATAGAGTGCCATTTTGCTAAAGAGGTACTTGGAAGTAAAGAGCAAATGCCATCCTTAACAATGGGCCCAGGTAGCTTGTGCACCAAAGTAAATATGCTCCAGCTATGAAATTGTTCCTTGGATACTTCAATTGGCACAATGACTAATGGGATGAGCTGTTATTCACAGCTTAATTTACATGCCATTTACATTCAATCAGAATGTTTCAAAATCACTCTGTGCCTGAAAAGAGACAAGAACATGCTTATTTTGAATGCCACACTTGCCAGCTCATGTTTTCAGAGGTATACTAAGAGTTCGTGTCTTTCACGGCTTTGGTCTTTGCTACAGAAAAGGGATGGGACATGGCCTCATGCTATGCCACCCACCATAATATATTTACAGAAAATATCTAATGCAATAGATATATGCCAAAGATAATTTGTTAATCTCTTTTCTGTGCAGAAGATGGACTAGCACCTCCGCCCTAAATATATGTACTTAAAAGGGAGGTCAATAAATTTCAATACAACTTCTAAGTTAATGTGCTACAATCATAGCCTTAAAAGAACTTTCTAGCTCCTGTCCATGCTGCCTTTTGCTGTGGTCCTGAAGGCATTTGAGCTTTGACCTTTAAATCCTGAAGACTTGGTCCTCAACCCGTATTGTGGATCAGAGGTGTACAACCTTGCCCTCCAGTTGTTGTTGGACTGCAACTCCCATCTTCCCCAGCTACAGTGGCCAATAATCAGGAATGAAGGAAGTTGCAGTCCAACAGCAGCTAGGCTGCTGTGCAGCCCTGTTGTGCAGCCCTGAGTAGTGGTCATAAATCTGGGAAAGAATCCCAGATTTGTTAGAACTGATACTGACTTGCATTTAGATATCATATATAGTGACTATGTCCTATCCAGGCGCGGGCCGTGAATGCACCTCTGAGGGGGGCGGTGGGCGGCTTCTTTAAGTGTAAACGGAGCTGGTGCTCTGTGCTACCCAGCAGCCCCCGTGGCAGGTAAGTGTCGGAAGCGATTCCCCCCCCCCCCGGAGGTGCGTTCACGGCCCGCACCTGGTCCTATCTTATCTGGTTTAAACGGGCTTTGGGTGCATTGGGATAGGTAAATCACAGATGCTGTCTATATAACTTCTTACTACACTGTAAGTCTCAGAAACAAATGCATCTTAATCAAAACAGGCCAACGTACCACATGACTGTCAGCGTATATGGCGCCAACACTGCAGAACGGAGGAAGTGCAGACATTTGCTTGGCTTGCCTTAGAACTACAAGTGTGTAAAATTCCCAAAACTATTATATCATCTGAACATGACTATTCGAGGGGTGTGCAGGAACCAAAAATTGTGGCTTGGTTCAAATTTGGATCAAATTCCAAATGAACTGTGTGCTGCCAAACCGGTTCAGTCAAGCTGTTTGACCGAACTGATTTGGCAGTTCGAGAAGCTAATATTGGTAAAGGAGAAGGATGATTTTCCTTTACAAGTAAAGGGGTGGGGGCCCTGCGAATCTGACCTCTAAGGGGTGGGTGGGGCAGGCAGCGAGAGTAGTAGTAAGGGCCTTACCTGGCCTGCATAGCTGCAGGTGCTGCTGCTCACCCCCCGGGTGCAGCCCAGGCACTCATGATGCGCTGTTAGGAAGCCACCCATGCAGTGACTGTGCGGTTCCAGACTCTGCAGATGAACAGAGGTTTAAACCACACCACCGCATGGGCAGCTTGCTAACAAGGCATCACACACACACACTTGGGCTGTGCTGGGGGGACAAACAGCTGCACTGGCAGTGCACCTTACTACTTCTCCCGCTGCCCCTGCCTGGCTGCCTGTTCAGTGCCGAACTGGTTTGCCCGAACCGGGATTGGTTCGGTCCAATCATGGACTGAACCGCCCCCGGCAGGCAGGAAAGTAGTAGCGGCAGCAGCAGCTTGCTACTGCTGCTGGGCCACCCTGCTCTCGGCGCTCCTGCAGGGCTTCAGCAGCTGCTCCTCTGTGCAGTGTGAACTCTGCTGCAATGCCTCTCCTCCTGGCACTGGCGGGCTGCTGCTGTGAGAGCCTAAAGGAGGCTCCTCTCTTGTGCTCTGTTGCCAGGCTGCGGTGGCGATTTCCTCCTGTGTGCTGTGTGCCTGCTTGTCCTCACTCAGAGCCACTTCCCATGGAGATGTGTGTGTGGATCTATGGGGTTGTGTGTTTTATATCCCCCCCCCATATATTTCCAAGACAGCTTGGCATAGGGCTTTGATATCAGACACAGATATGGGGCAGGGTGGGAAGGCCTTGTGTGTTTGGCTTGAAGCAGATTGGACAAGCCATTGATATTTAATCAAAAAAATTTCTACGGCAATAAAGCTGTCAGAAAGAGCCATCTACACTAGAGTTCTTCACACCTAGTAAAAGTGGAATGAACTATTACCATTTCAATAAACAAACACATTTTTATAATAAATGCACTATGCTCAAGTTGTTTTGTGAACCCAAAGGTTTGTGTGAGAACTGTGAAGCAAGGGTATGTGGGGGTGGGTTTTTTTTGTTTTTGTTTTTTTAACCCTTTACAAATTCACTGTATGTCCAAGCTGGTTGGTGATCCAGATGTGTGTTTGAACTGTGTTGTGTTCCAGTTGGTTTGTGAATGCTCAAGAAGGCATATGGATTCTTTGCATGTTGCATACTCTTTTCTTTTCCCCAAATACACTCTGTCCCAGACCTGTGGGTTTGCAGTGAATGATCAGAAGGTGTGTGGATCCTTCAGCTGTTCAGCTGGTAGGAGGGGCTGGCTGAGGCAGAGTGCTCTGTCCCAGGTGGATTCCATCTGTGATTCAGAGAACGCTGGTGACTGTGGAGGAAGGGATGTGTGGTGGCATGTGATGATGACTGCTACTTGCTCTTGAATGAACTTGCAGGCAAAAGAAGCTCTTTCTTAATTTGGACTGGTCAGGGACAAGCTCTGCTTAATCCCCAATTAGCTGTCATTCATTACTGGGCTTATTGTTTGGGCTCATACGATGATTATACACCACTAAAAACACTGTTTCTAGGGACGTGTGAGCCTGCTCACTTCGAGAACTGGCTTGGGGGCCAGCTGGGTGTACTTGTAAAAGGGAATCCTCGAGGATTCCCCTTTACAAGTAATCCTAATGGTAAAGGCAGTGCAGGTGGGAACATAGCTAAAGAAAGTGACCTCTGTCAGTCTCCGTACCTTTAGAAGAGGCAGCAGAGAAGTGCTGGAGATGGCAGAGGGGGTGTGGTTTCCTCCAAGCCCCGTGACAGCTCAGGCTGCACCATTAAGATTAGGGATGCCCTTTACCATTAGAATTAGGAATGCCCAGTTCAATGGCCAAATGGGACCAAGCCCAGTTTGGCCAAACCCGAAGCTGAGCCGGACCGGGTCGGTTCAAATCCGGTCTGGCTCGAACACTCCTAACTGCTTCAGTCTCATTCTTTTGATATTTTGTGTTGCTCAACCTATATGAGGATTACCCCTTTTGAGCTAGAATCATAGCATTCCATAGTTTAGAAGGGAGCACAGAGAACATCAAGTCCAACCCTCTCGCCAGTGCAGCCAACAGCACCTGGTATTCTCAGATGCTAGCCCATCCAAGTGATAATCAGGTCTGACCCTCCTTAGCTTCTGAGATCAGGTGGTAGCTTTGGCTTGTTGCCCTCTACTAGCTATGTACAGAATGCCAGCCTGGCGGGATGGGAGGGTGTAAATAATAATAATAATAATAATTTGCTCATCCATTAATGACTATCCAGCGGGGGGTGGGGGGGGCTTTTTTGCATCCCATGCAAACTTATCCTTATTTCTCATTCTGAAATTGTGGTAGGTATGTCTACAGGATCCCCACTGGATCCCCGCAAACATCCAAACAACAAAGATAACTAGATAGAATACAACAGTAGCTTAGGCTGAGAGAGAAGTGACTGTCCCAGAGTCACCAAGTGCGAATGTGTAGGTTGGGATTGCTGCCACCCCTCACACAGCTATGTGTTTACTACACACCCTGAATATGGTGGCTGTATAGGACTTACATCACCCCATAAAGGCCCTGCTGGATCAGAGCAAAAGCTGAACATCCTGCATCCCACAGTGGCCAGGCTCTGGGAAGATGTAGGGATGTGCAAGCCGGCTTGTGGCCGAGCAAGCTCACACTCAAACTGGCCTGGCTTGGGGGCTTGACCTTGACCTGGCCAGGCCAGGTTCGGCTCAAGGTCAGTCTAAACCACCCAGGCTGGTCCAGGGCCAGTTCGGATTTTTTAAAAAAATTAAAATTTAAAAATGGACTTACTGCCACCATTGTGGGGGCCTCACAGGGTGCTGCCACAGCTATGGGATGGTCTCTGGCGGTTCCACCTCCCCCTGACGGCCTCCCCCCAGTCTCAAATGGGCCATTTCGGCCCATTTTGGGCCTGTATCGGGCCTCTCTGTGCTGGCGACAGGCATGGCCATCACCTGACCACAGAAATGGCCAGTGCACATGCACAGCAGACTCCAAAATGACCACCGCCAGATCAGAGAGGCCCAAAACGGGCCATAAATGGGCCAAACAACCCATTTGAGACTGGGAGGGGGAGGACAGTGAGGGGAGGGGGAACTGTCATGGCAGCACCTCCAAGGCCCCGCAATGGCAGCAAGTCCACCATTTAAAAAATAATATCCCCCTCAAGCTGGACCCAAACCGATTTGGACTTGAGCTGGACTGGGCCCAGCTAGCTCTAGTGTGCACAAAATTGGACTGGATCCAGTTCAGTTCAAATGTGGTTAAACTTGGACCGAACCGGGTTTTCTGATTTTGTTCATATCCCTAAGAAGTCCACCAACAGGTCATATTGCCACACAGCTGTCTCTTGCTTTTGCTTCTGAACAACTGATCTTCAGAAAAAATGCTCCCCATCTGAAAAACTATTGTTTTTTATGACATGGTAATTTTTGTTTGTGTCATGCAAGGATGCCGTTTTATCTGTCTTCATTCTGAAAATGAGGTTAGCAGCAGCATCCTGTCTGGACTCTACCATTTCCCATACAAATGTGTTAATCAGAAAAAGCTTTTCACCAGTGTAAGGAACAGCAATATAATAACAGAAGAATTACTGTAGCACAGAGAGAGTATAAGGAGATAATTATTAGGGAGCAATCTTCCTATCGCACCCTGCAGATGATTTGGTAGGAAATGTATGGAGGCAGGCAATCATTACTTTCCCCAGACCCCGGCCCAAGAAGACACTTAGACATTCTTTATGGGTAAAGGGCCACTCTTTATTAATTAATTAACAACCAGCAAAGGCGAACTGAACAGTGGGTGATGAATCACCAACGAAACAGTGCGGGCTCCTAGGCAAGGGCTAGGATTACCCTCATCCTGCCCATTGCCACTTTGGGCGACACACCCTGGCTCCGGAAAGGGGGCAGGCACGCCCTGCCCTATTCCATCAAAGCCAACCACCCCCTTAGAAGAGGGGACCTGGACAGCTCCCGGTATTCACCCCCCCGGACCGCGCAGCCCAAAGGATGGTGAAGACCTGGAGCAGGTTTCATGGCCATCAATTACTCCCCGCGCCGCACAGGCAACAAAGGAGCGATTAACCAATCCACCTTTAAATATCCAAGGGTGCTCACCGATACTATACCTTGCTTACCCCTCAGCCCGCACTGTTACCGCCACCCAGGGAGGTTAGCCCACGCTTGACCTCCCTGCCCCACCACTGCCCAAAAATTCAGCAAGCCTCCTCTGTATGTTACCTAAATATAGATCACAACCAAGCTCCGAAAGGTGAACCCCATCGGCACGATATAACTCGGGAAGACGAGCCACCACATTAGGGTGGTGTATTACAGCACCACCGGCAGCTATCACAAGTTTCCCAATTGCGGCTGAAGCTTTGCGCCTAGCCTTTTCTAGACAAAGCCCCGAACGGGCATTCCGCCACACCCTACGCTGCAGCCAATTAACCCAGAGAATAAGCACCCCGGGCATCCATTCCTGCAATAAGGACAAATCAGAGGAGGCCTGCTGAACAATAGACAGGCCAGTCCGCTTGCCTAGGTCATTTTCCCCTAAATGCAAAACCAAGATGTCGGGCGGGGAAAAACTATCTAAGTGCCCCCTAAGTGCGGGCAGTAGCTGGTTCCAGAGCATCCCACGCATGCCCAACCAGTACACAGCAGCCCGTCTTCCAAACCCAAGCTGGGATCCCCAACGAGACGTGCTAGCCCGCTTGAAGGCCCAAAAGACCAGCGAGTGGCCGCACAACAGGATCTGTACTGGAGCCACCGATCCCCCAACACCTGCCAAGGGAAAAAACACAATCAATAGCAGCCGAAAAAAGCCCGCTGTCAGCGCACATAGCGTCTGACCGCCACGGACTTCCACCTCCCAATCCTCCGAACCTCCGCTTCCTGGAGGCCCAACCTCGTGGCAGTAGTAGCTGCCCCAATGCGGAAAGAGTGAAGCGTAATTCCCTCAAGGGGAATCAGGGCCGCGCTAAGGGCCTTTTTAATCACTGAAAGAAACTGATACTGGGTAAGAGGAGTCCGATCCGAATGCGCGAACAAACACCCCCCAGAGTCCGGTCCCAGAGCCACATAGGCTCTGAGGGCCGACACCGGGCAAATTTGCCTATCCCCAGCGGCCGCCAAGCGAACCGTCTGGCCCCTCCCCCGCTGATCCGTCTTAGAGCGGCGAAGAAAAAGCTGCGCCTCTTCTCCTGACAATGACAGGTCGGAGAACTGCAGACAACAGTCACGAGGGGAAACCCTGCTGCGCGGGAGCAGCTCCCCGGGGCGAAAGGCTCCGAAAAAAGCCACTAAAACCGCAGCCCGGAACAAAGACACCTCCCAAGAATCTGCACAGCACCCGGCTAACTGACTGAGTGTAGCGGTCACCATATCCAGGGTAAAGGGCCGCCTAGAGTCTCCAGGGCCAGGGTCAGCCCTGGCCCAGCCCTCCAGCATGCGCCGCACGCGAGGGTCGGAGGAAAAATCACCCACCCCCCTCACCTGCGCCTCAAATGCAAGGGCAGCTAAATAACCACCCAGGGTGGACACGGCCCGTCCTGCTCTGCGTAACGTGACTAGGAACTGTTGCAGCTGACCCACGGGGACCGGCCAAACCTCAGGCAAACCTTCAGCCCTTCGAAAAAGGGCAAAAGCCTCAAGCTTGGCTGCGTAGCTAACTCTGGTGCCAGGCGCCAGAGACGCCGCTATCGCCTGCTGCGCCTCCACCTGCCAAGCTGCCAAAGGAAAGCCGGCATGGGGTCCGGGTGCAGAGAAGCCTCGGGAGCTAACGCTCTGAATCTGTCCACCTGGAAACGAGACAGAGCGTCAGCGATGTCGTTCCGAATCCCCGGCACATGGCGGGAGCGGAACAAAATGTTGGCCCACAGACACTGCAAAACTAAAGCTCTGACCAGAACCAGAACCCTAGGGGAGCGCGAAGACTGAGAGTTGACAACCTGCACCACTGCCTGGTTGTCGCACCAGAAACGAACTGAGGAGTCAGCAAACTCCTCAGCCCAGATGTGAACTGCCACCACTATTGGGAACAGTTCCAAAAAGGTCAAATCCCGCGTTACCCCGCGTTCAAACCAGTCCCGAGGCCAGGGAGCAGCACACCAGCGGCCCCTAAAGTAAAGCCCAAAACCTGCACCTCCAGCAGCGTCCGAATGGACCTGCAGATCAGCCTCTAAAAGCTGCTCCTGTCTCCAAAAAGTAACCCCATTGTAGCCGGCCAGAAAGGACTCCCAAAGGGACAAATCAGCCCTGACCCCTTCAGTAACCCGGACCCTGTGATGGGGAGCGCGCAGGCCCATTGTCAAGTCACAGATCCTACGCAGAAAGGCCCGACCAGGGGCAACAACCCTGCAAGCAAAGTTAAGATGCCCCGTTACCACCTGAAGCTCCCTAAGGGAGGCTTTACGGGCCCGCCCTAAGGCCCTAAGCAGCTCCACCAGCACTAGTAGTTTAGCCTGCGGGAGTCTAGCACAACCAGCAAGCGTATCAATCTCAATACCCAAGAAGGAAAGCCGGGTAACTGGCCCTTCAGTTTTATCCTTAGCCAGCGGTACCCCAAGCTCCTCCGCCAGCCCCATAAAGGAGCGCAACAAGCGGTGGCATTCCCCTGAATTGCCCCTACCGACAAAAAGAAAATCGTCTAAATAATGAGCTGTAGATTGAAGGCCCGCCCTACGCCTGACCGCCCATTCCAAAAAAGAGCTGAAAGCCTCAAAGGCGGCACAAGAGATCGAGCAACCCATTGGCAAGGCCCGATCAAAATAGAACTGGCCAGCAAATGTGAAGCCCAGCAACTCAAAGTCGTCCGGATGAACGGGCAGCAGGCGAAAGGCGGATTCAATATCACATTTGGCCAAAAGGGCCCCTGGGCCCTGACCCCTAACTACTCTGACTGCCTCATCAAAGGAAGTGTAACGAACCGAACACAAACTATCGGGGATGCCATCATTGACAGACAACCCTTTGGGATACGAAAGGTGGTGAATTAACCGGAATTCACCAGGAACCTCTTTTGGAACCACTCCAAGGGGCGAGGTTCGTAACCGGGGAAAAGGAGGGGCATCGAAGGGGCCTAACACCCTACCTGCCACCACCTCCTTAGTAATCTTCCGTAATACCACATCCTCCTTGCCCACCACAGATCTAAGATTACGAGGACTCCCTAGCCCCCGGCGTGCAGAGGAAGGAATCCGGAAGCCATCCCGAAAGCCCAAAAGTAGATAAGAGGCTGCCAACCGGTCAGGGTAGTCCATCAGCAAGCGCTCTAACACGTCAAGCCTGATGGGGCTGGGGCCCCTTACCCGAAGGGGGTGGGGGGGGACCACCCTTCCGATTGTTTCCAGGCCTAAACTTGGACCCGGGACCACCAGGTTTGGCTCGGGAGCACGATGTACTGGGGTGCTTTGCTCCGCAAAAACCGCATGCGTGCCTGAAGCGACAGGGGGAGTGAGAGCACTTGCCGCTGGTGTTATACTCCCAGCAGACCAGATGGGGTTGAACCCACTGCTGGCCCGCCCCCGCTGCGGCCGAAACCCCGGAAGGCCTGGACAACAAGTGTCCACTATCCGAGCGGTCACCTTCAACTGGGCGAGCTGGAGACATGATCACCAGCCATAGTTCCTGCAGAGGTGTATCCCACGGCAGAGTGGGATCCAAAGCTGCCCTCATACGGAAACTCTCATCATAACGGATCCATGAAGATCCAGCAAAATCTGAGACAGCACGGTGAATGATATCCATATACTTCAGGAGAGCCGGGCCCCGAGCCGGCTGCGCCTGAAGTATCACGCCCATGTAGATAGTAAAGCCAGACAGCCAGTTATTCCATGTTTTTTCCACTGGCTTTCTCTTGGTGGCCTCATACTCCTTGCAAGACTCACCCTCCTTATGTTTAACTTCTGGTTCCCTAAATAGAAGACTAAAGATGTCTACATACTCCCCCTTGAGAATCTTTTCCCTGGTAGAAGGCAACAAGTGATCCCCTAAGGGAAGGCCCATGCCCCCGTAGGGGGCGTGCTGGGCCGAAGGCAGAATCCCCATTGGGTAATACCCAGGCCGATTAGCGGCATTCTGCTCTGAAGAAGGAAAACTGGGGGAGGGGAACGGGCCACTCGCAGGCCGCCCGCCCAACCATACCTGCTCTGCTGCACCCTGTGTACCAGCCGTGACCCCAGGAAACGCCAAAGGAAAACCCATACCCAAGTGTTGTGTATAGGGGGACCAGTAGGAAGCTGGCCCCCATCCACCCATGGCAGGAATCGGCCAGGGAACAGCAGGCCACTGGCCGGTGCCGCCGGGAGGTGTCGGTGCTGCTGGCTCACCCGGAACCAACGGCATAGCCGGATCTGCAGGCGGATGTCCAACTGAAGCGGCAGGCACAGGCAGCGATGACGCAGGAACATCAGGAGCCGGGTCCACGGGAGATGGCAGCACAGGAACAGGCGGAGCCGGGGCTGGTCCCTCAGGAGCAGAAGGCGCTTCCGGCCCCCCGGGGGGGGCCAGGCCTGATGGGTTCAATCCTCTCTCCAGCGCCTCCAACCTGCTAGAAATAGACGTTAGTAGCTGACTCCTGGCAGACCCCCTGGTCCGCCGGGGAACCTTGGGAGGCGGAACCCCACCCCCGCCAGAAGGCCCGGCCCCCGGGTCAGAAGGAGCAGCCTTCGCCTTCTCTAGCGCCTCCATACGGGTGATTAAGCCACGAATAAGAGCCATTTCCTCATCTTCCTCCTCTGAGGAAGAAGGAGGGGGTGCAGGCCTCTTAGGCGGACGAACGGGACGCCCCCCTTTCTTTTCTTTCGCCTTACGGGGCATCACAGCACACAATACCAGATAGGAGTAAAAAATAAACACAGACAAAAAACCCCCCAAAGCAAGCCCCCAAAGCCCAGAGGAAGACTTGTAACCACAGGCCTGCAAAGGCCCCAGCAAAATCAGTAGCCCAAACTAGGAAAAGCCACCAGCACCTTCCCAAAACAGGAAAATGGGGGCCCCCGGAAGCCACCCGCCCCCGCACCGGACCCCACACCCTGGCTTGTCCACCCCCCAGTGGCTAAGGGACCCACAAACCCAACAGGCCGAAGCCCAGAAGCAAAGAAATACGCCGCGACGAGAAGGCTCCACCGGGCCGGAACAACCCCCGCAGCTGCAGCCGCGCCTCTCCGGGGCTACCCCCGACAAGCCCGGAAACCTGTTGCCGCCGCGACGGAACCACCGCCGAATGCCCCCACGCCCGCTTTCGGGCGAAACCCCCCCCCCCACTAGAGGAGAAAGGAGCTCGACTAAAGAGCTCCTCTCTCGCCGACAATCCAAAAGGACTGGTCGGCTCAGAGCGTGGAACGGCCGTTTTCGGCCGAAACCACGCCCACCAAGCCCGGCCAGCCAATCAGGACCCTTCTTGGTCCTCGTGCTGAGCTGGGCTGGGGAAAAGGACCTCCCCGCAGCACGAGGCAGAGGGGAGGGGAACTTCCTGTACTTCTGCCCCCTGTAGTTAGTTCTAGACTCTGTGGGTCAGTTGCCCTATTGCCACAAATTAAAAGGGAAGATAGAGCTGCAAACTGCCATTTACCTTTTTGTCTAAAAACTGTGGTGTCGTAAGATATATATTTAAATGTCCTGTTATATCTAATTTCAGTGAATGAAAAATGAACTTCAATTATATTAATCTGAGAACAATTGGCCACTCACAGAGCAAGGATAAATAGGTGTTATGCTTAGTATTTTGGATAGAGGTTTTTCTTGTTTGTCTTTATGTTTCGCTGGTTCAGATTCAGATCAGGTCAGTAGTGGAGAAAATGCATGGAAATGTAACAGATGTTACATGCTTTATATGAAATGAGTTTCTGTCTTAAATTTCCCAGTGCCATGGCCAATTTGCATAATAGGAAACATCATCATATTTGATATGCTTGAAACGGCGTTATATTTGATATACTACTGGCCAGTTTTTCAGATGTGACAGACTACTTCCAGTGCCTAGTGGCCAAACTGATTTGACTAATTAAAAGCAGGGCTACAAGCCCATTGTCAGGATTTGGAGGGTGAGCTGGGTCTAAAGGTGCACCAGGGAAGCCACTTAAAACAACAAAAACCTAAATATATGTCATGGAATGGATATGAATTAAAACTGTTGGTGAAATAAATTGGATATGATTACATCCTAACAGATGGTTAATGCTGTCAGCTTTCTTGTCCTGATCCAGTGTCTCAGGCAAGTTGTGATGCACATATGGAACTTTTGCACATAGAGGGTTCATCATTTACTTTTCTTGTGCATGCACAATTAGCTTGGCCACTGAAGTGAATGGGGGGGGGGACTCATGATTGGGGAAATGTGTGCACAATAGAACCTCCCCCCACCATTGGGCTGTGGGATCAGGAGAAATGCATTTCATTCCACCATCCAGTCTATCATGCTTACCATCCAGGCTTCTGAATGAGCACTAGTTTTCAGGAGCTTGTTGCTCCAGCTTCACTGGCATTCTGGGAACAATTCAAATAATGATACATAGCATTTGTATGTCGCTTGTCTGTGTTGAAAGCACTTCATATGTATTATCTTTTTATCCTTACAACAACCCTGTAGGGTAAATATTGTTATATCCATACTACAGCTGAAGCTAAGGGGGAACCTAAGGCCACCCAGCGAGTTTACTGCAGAAGCTGAACAGATCTGGAGTCTGCTTAGCTACTAAACCGGTTCTCTGGTTTATTTAGAATTCAAGGTGCTGGTCATCACCTTTTAAGCCCTAAAAGGCTTAAGAGCAGAATACCTAAAGGATCACTTCCCCTCCCTTTTGAATCTGCCCACTTATTAAAATCAGTTAGAAAGGGTCTCTTGCCTCCTACTTTCTGTGGTTAGGTTAGTGGTGGCCTTCTCTGTGGTGGCCCCCTAGATGAACTCCTTGTTCATTTGATGAGCAATTTGATACCCACGTTGGCTACTTCTCAGCATCTATTACAGACCTGGCTTTTCAGCAGAACTTTAATTAGTTGGTTTGAGTTTTTAATTGCTGGCTCTCTTCTTTGTGGCTGGAGTTTTTTCTGTTCTGTTAATTCTTACTTTGGTTTTGTTAATTTGACTTATTTTCTGTTGTTTTAATCTAGTTTATAAGATGCCGTGAGCGTCCTTGCAATTGGAAAGGTGTCATATAAATGTTCTGAGATAGATAGATAGATAGATAGATAGATAGATAGATAGATAGATATTACCCAGAGCCAGTAATAACTGGCGTTTTGTTCATACCTTCGCAAACACACACTTCTGTTCCATTGGATAAATATCCCATCATTGTATATTTTCAGGCTACCTCCTGAAATAGCTAGGTAAAAAGAAGCTGAAGAGAAAAAACAACATTGTTATCCAGCTGTTGCTGTGGTATTAAGTAACTGAAATGCTTAAGGGAAGGTCACAGCTTTGTAGGGTTGTTTTTTCTTAATTGCCACAGTTCAAGCTGAGAAAAGCTTGACACGCTGCACTGAAGAGGAAGGTCAAAACTTCATACCATTGCTCACCAATGAATGGTGATATGGCTGAGTCCGCCTAGAGGGAGGCTATACTCTCTTGGAAAAAGAACGGATACTGTAACAGTAACCAGCAGCTGGTCTGTGGTGATGGACTCTATCAAGGGGGAAATATCATTGGCTCCCAACATGATAGAGTAGGCTTTAATTGTCCGTGTTCTGATACCTGCGGGAATAGCAGTGCTGGTATAAAGGGAAATACTGTGACATTAAAGCAATGCTCTGCAAAAAGAAACCTCTACAGAAACGGTTAAATGGCTGCTTTGCCAAGGCCACACAGTGAAATGTTACTGCTCCACAGGGCGGATTAAAATATGCATTTTCTCCTAATTAAGCACAGCAGACTCAGCTGGAGGCCCTGTCACAAGAAGAGGAATAATTTGTCACAGCACGAAATGTACAGCTCAACAAAGCATCTATTAGGCAGTATAGTGAAAAATAAAACAAGAGCCATGAAGGTTGCTGCCTTTGGGTCTGAAACTGCTCTTTGTACATGAAGCTGCATGCCACAAAGGAATGCCCTGGATTTGGTATGCTGAGCAGGGTGCCGATCATATGATCAACTCACAGGGAAGGACATTTCTCTGGACTGGACTCCTCCTGAACCATCTGTGACTTGAAAGGACAAGCAGAAGCAGTCATGGGATAAGGGGACAAGTACATGTGTGGATTGATAACTGGTTGAAGGACAGGAAACAGAGGGACGGTATAAATGGAGAGTTTTCACAATGGAGGGAAGTAAGAAGTGGGGTCCCCCAGTGATCTGTACTGGGACCGGTGCTTTTTAATTTATTCATAAATTATATAGAAGTTAGGGGTAAGCAGCAAAGTGGCCAAATTTGCAGATGATACCAAACTCTTCCGGGTAGTGAAATCCAAAACAGAATGTGAAGAGCTCCAATAGACCTCTCCAAACTGAGTGAGTGGGCGACAAAATGGCAAATGCAGTACAATGTTGGCAAGTGTAAAGTGATGCACATTGGGATAAAACACCCCAACTTCAAGTATACGTTGATGGGATCTGAGCTGTCGGTGACTGTGACCAAGAGAGGGAGTTTGGGGTTGTGGCGGGCAGCTCATTGAAAGTGTTGACTCAATGTGGGGCAGCTGTGAAAAAGGCCAATTACATGCTGGGGGAATTGAAAATAAAACTGCTAATATTATAATGCTCTTATACAAAACTATGGTGCGGCCACACCTGGACTACTGTGTACAATTCTGGTCACCACATCTTAAAAAGGACATTGTAGAACTGGAAAAGGTGCAGAAGAGGGCAACCAAGAAGATCTGGGGCCTAGAGCACCTTTCTTATGAGGCAAGGCTACAACACCTGGGGCTATTTAGTTTAGAAAAAAGACAACTGAGGGATGACATGATTGAGGTCTATAAAATCATGCATGGTGTGGAGAAAGTGGACAGAGAGCATTTCTTCTCCCTCTCACATAACAGTAGAACCAGGGGTCATCCCATGAAATTGATTGCCAGGAAATTTAGGGCCAACAAACAGAGATACCTTTTCACACAACTTGTGGAATTCTCTGGCACAAGATGTGGTGATAGCTAACAACCTGGATGGCTTTAAGAGGGGTTTGGATAACTTCATAGAAGAGAGGTCTATCAATGGCTACTAGTTGGAGGGCTATAGGCCACCTCCAGCCTCAGAGGCAGGATGTCTCTGAGTACCAGTTGCAGGGGAGTAACGGCAGGTGAGAGGGCATGCCCTCAACTCCTGCCTGTAGGCTTCCAGTGGCATCTGGTGAGCCACTGTATGAAACAGGATGCTGGACTAGATGGGCGTTGGGCCTGATCCAGCAGGGCTGTTCTTATGAGAGAGAAACTGAGTTGGGTTCTGGTACATCAGGCTAGCATTTGAGACAGTTTTTTTTAAAAAAATTTCTTCCTTTGAGATATCAGTCCTCTTCACTGGTCATGACATGAATGACCATGCTAACTTGGCCCTGCTAACTTGGCAAAGAGGCACCTTTTAACGTGGTGATTCTCTGTATTTAGCAGGGGGAGCGTAACTGGCCCTACCCACACCCAGCACATTACCTCCAGTGACTGTTGCTGGTGTCTATCGTATGTTTCTTTTTAGGCTGTGAGCCCTTTGGGGACAGGGAACCATCATATTTATTTATTATGTCTCTACGTAAACTGCCCTGAGCCATTTTTTGGAAGGGCAGTATAGAAATCAAATGAATGAATGAATGGTTGTGGTGAAGTGATTTGTGCTACAAAGCCATTTCTCATGAGACAGTTTGGTGTAGTTTTACAAATAACCATAAATCAGAATGGTGGCTTTGTTTATTTTATATACTTCTAACATTAAGAGCCATTGATTGATTGATTGATTGATTGATTGTTAAATTTATATACCACCTTTCATTAAAGCAATCCCAATAATTTAGGAAAATAATTTCTAAAATGAGTGACACCCAGACTAATGTTGCACATGCCTAAAAATGTTTTGTGCACACAACAGAGGAGGGATTAGTTTTGCCCATCCCTCCTTCCTTCTGCTGTCCTTTGTGCCTTCCTAAAATATGTCCCTGAGGGATATTTAGGGACATATTTTCAGATGGCACAGTGGACTACAGAGGAAAGGAAGGATCAGCAAAAACTACTCCTCCCTCATTGCATGCACACATTATTTGGCACATGCAACATTCACCTGGATGCCATTGACTGTTTATCTGTATCACCTGGTGTATCCATGCTTTCTTGGTTCTCAGAATGGACACAGCCTTTAAGAAAAGAGCATTATCTGTTGCTCATTGCTATTTTTGCCATAAAGAAACAAGACAGCCATGGCCTTCTTCAGGAGATTTGGCCTTTTCAGCACTACACGATGCTGAGTGTGAACTGGACTCATAATGTTTGCATTTTACCACTAGATGTTTTGGCTCTGGCTCCAAATATTCCAAAGGAGCCAACATGTAGGGGCAATGCAGAGAGAGCAAGATGTTGTACTGTGGGATATGTGGCACTGAACAGTCTGCTGAACCTTACTCACTTGCCAGTGAAGGTACCAAGATAACAGGTTACATGACAAGCAGAAATGGTGGTCTACAACAAATCTATCACTTGCCCACTCACAGTGTTGAGGTGGGATTTGGGTCCTCCAGTGAGAGGCCAGAACATGAGAAGTTTTATCGTAAATCTGTCAGGCTAGCCAGACGAAGTACAATGGGGACAGAAGCAGCACAGCAAAATTCAACAGGAATAAATTCTCCAAACCAGGTCCAGTCCGAATCAGTCCAAAATCTGACAGAGTCCAAAGTGAAATCACAGGCAAGGTCAACACAGTCCAGGGTCCAAACACGGTCAAGGCAATACAGGAACACAACTGATTAGCACGCAAGAAACTGTTGTTCCTATCAACAGGGAAGGCATGTTACAGGCATCTTAAATAGGCTGAGCCCCCTGGTGCTGTTAATTAAGAGTTGTTGAGTCAGCAGCTTTGCCTGTTGTTATACGCATGCATCTTCTTAGCTCTTGCTGTCTCTTGGATCAGTGCCTCTGCACAGCTGAGACTGGTTGTGCTTCCTCCACAAGAGCCGCCTCAGCTGGCTGTAACTCATCTTTGACTCCCTGTGCTTTAGACCCACTCTCTTTTGCCACCTCCGGTCCTTGCCCACCTTCCTCTGCCGTCAGCTCTGTTTCTATCTCTAGCTCCTCCTCGGAGTCTTCCAGCATGCCCATGACAAGTTTAGACAAGCCGATGAAGAGAAGTTTAGTCCAGCAGGAGGAAGCAGTGAATGAAACAACTCCCTCCCCTACAATCTGAGAGCGAGGGGTAGGGACCATCATGAACCTTGAGGGAGGAAAGCAAATAGGTTTTTTCCCCCATCAGAGAGAGTTGGATGCACCCTTGGTTGTCCCTAAACATCTCAGTTGGCTTTGGTTCATTGATTCCAAAGTCTAACAGTAACTTGTGTAGCCATGTGGCTTCTTGACATGCTTGGCCAGCTGATATGTACTCTGCTTCTGTGGATGAAAGTGCAGCAATTGAATGTTTCTGGCTAGTCCAACTGATGGCTCAGCCTCCATAGAAAAACAGGTGTCCACTTGTAGACTTGTGATCAGTTCTGGCTTCGGCTCAGTATTCTACTAATCTGGGGTTGCTGTTTGCTGGTATTGCAAGTGTTCTGTTCCCTTCAGGTATCTTCCCAGCCTTTTGACTCCAGTCCAGGAATTCTTGGTTGGTGTACTAACTCCTCTGCTTAGTATTCCCACTGTTGCATCTGTGTCTGGCCTTGTGACTGTTGCTATGTACAGAAGGTTCCCAATTGCTCTTTTGTATAGACTGTTGTCTAGCAATGGCTCACTGTCTTGATCTTGCTTTAGGAAGTTTGTCTCCATTGGTGTACTGACCTCATTGGCTTCTATCAATTTCAGACATCCTAGAAGTTCCTTTATCTTCTGTTTCTGCTTGAGAAGGGAACTTCCATCCTCTTCTCTTTCTATTTGAATGCCAAGATAATAGGAAATGCTTCCTAGTTCTTCTAAAGAATAACTTCTTTATTCAGGTGCTCCACAATCTCTTGACTGTCTTGTTTCTTTTCATAGCAAATAATCAAGTCATCATTCATTATTTCAGTCAAAGAAGTCAAAATGTAAGTCCATCTATCATTTTTGAATCTTGACTATAGGCAGGGTTCAGCCTGTCCTTGCATGAACCCCTGCTTGAATAACATCTGGTTCTGCATCACATTCCTTGCTCTAGCAGCTTGCTTTAAGCCATAGATGCTTTTCTGGAGTTTGTATACAAGCCTCTCTTTCCCAGGTTCTTCAAATCCTGGTGGCTGTCCTCTGTAGATGGCTTCCTCTATTTCTCCAAGCAGAAATGCAGTTTTCACATCTAGGTGATCAACTTGCATCTTCCTTGCTGCTGCTATGCTGAGAAATGTTCTTTCTGAAGTATACTTCACCACAGTTGAAAATGTCTCATCATACTTCAACAAATGTTTGAGAGTATCCCTTGGCTACTAATCTGACTTTGTAGTGCTCCATGTCTCCTTCTGTATAGTATTTGGTTTTGAAGCCCTATTTGCATACTATTGACTTCCTTCCAGCTGGTTGTTCCACAAATGACAAGTTTTATTTTTGTGTATAGATTCTCTCTCTTCTTCTGCAGCTTCACATGTTGGCAGTCTTTCAATGTCTTCCCATGTACAGGGTTCCTGGGTCTCTTCCTTTCTGGCCATGTATGAGAGTCTCCTGGGTGGAACTCCTTTGATGGATCTTTGTGAGTGTCTCACTTCTGGCTCAACTTCTGTTTCCCCTTCTGCTTCTGGTTCACTGGTTAGCTCCAGGCTTATGGGAATTTATTCTATGTTTGGTTCCTTTCTCATCTGGATTTCCGGTCCAATTTCTGGCACTTCACTTGTGATTGGACTTTGTCTTTCATCAAAGTATACTACATTGTATATTCTCACTGCTCCAGTAGCCACATCAAGAATTTTGTATCCTTTCCCTCCCATTGTATATCCAGAGAGTATTCCTTCTTCACATCTGCAGTTCAGTTTATTCCTTTCCTCTTTAGGAACATATATGTATGCTTTTGAGCCAAACACTTTGATATGTCCTAAGTTGGGTTTGTTCTGATGCCATAATTCAAAATGTGTTACATCTGCTGCTTTGGTTGGCACTCTGTTCTGTAGGTAACTGGCATTCATGAGTGCTTCTTCCCAAAATTTGCTTGCCAATCCTGCATCCTGCAACATTCACCTTGTCATCTCTAATAGGGAACATTTCTTTCCTTCGCCTACACCAATCTGTTATGGGATGTAAGGGATTGTTAGTTCATGTTAAATGACTTGTTACCTTGGGTAATTGACCAGTTCCTCTGATGTGAACTCACTTCTTAGTCTCTGAGGATGTCTGTCAAGTTTGTTGCGCACTATTGCAACAAACTCATTAAATTTCTCAGAAACTTGACTTTTCTCTTTTAGCATATAATTAAAAGTGTATCAGGAGTAGTCAAGAAATATCTGTTTCCTGCTGATGATTCAACTTGCATTGGTTCACAAACATCACTATGAATAAACTCCAGGGGACTATGAATGTGTGAACTGGCTCAAGGAGGCCTGCTGGTGGCAGGGGTGTGTGTTTCCAGCAGTTCCCCCCTCTGCACAAATGGCTCCCCCCCCCAGTCTCCCTCAGGCCATTACGGCCCTCTCCAAGCTCATGGTGGCCATTTTAGAGGCCTTTGTGCATGTGCATGGGCCATTTGAGGTGAGGCCTTGGAGGAGGCAAGTCACCTTTTAAAAAACAAACAAACAAACAAACAAACAAACAAGTCTTTGTCACCCAAAACAGGGCCCAAACTGGCTCAAATTTGAGCTGAGCTGGGTCCCTCATTAGAGGTGCCAAAACTGAATATTATCAGTTCAGTTCGAGCCCAGTTTGAACTCAAACTGAACTGGGGAAATCGGTTTTGTGCACATTCCTACATGGGGTGCTGTGGCTCTTTCTCTGTTTTCTGGTGAAAGCTTTTCTTTCCCTTGCTTTTCAAACAGACACATGATGGTCTTGTGGTAGCAAGCATGACTTGTCCCCTTAGCTAAGCAGGGTCTACCCTGGTTGCATATGAATGGGAGACTAGAAGTGTGAGCACTGTAAGATATTCCCCTCAGGGCATAGAGCCACTCTGGGAAGAGCAAAATGTTTCAAGTTCCCTCCCTGGCTTCTCCAAGATAGGTCTGAGAGAGATTCCTGCCTGCAACCTTGAAGAAGCTGCTGCCAGTCTGTGAAGACAATACTGAGCTAGATAGACCAATGGTCTGACTCAGTATATAGCAGCTTCCTATATTCCTATGTTCCTATGTCTTGGCAGGGTTGAACTTTCAAGCCTCTTGATTGTCATAAACCCACCACAGACGATGCACTGTCCATAATTTACGACGTAGTAGCAGGCAAAGAGATGTCTCAGGTTACACACTTCCTCCAGGCAGGCACAGGGTTGCATCCAGCATCTGTAAAGAAGCACAAGAGAACAAATCACTACCGAGTACCAAGTCCAACCCTTATTCCCTGCAACCAAGGTAGCTCACAGGATCCAAAGGTCCCAAATCCAAGGGTCCAAGGCATAACAGAGGGAGGTATCAAGGCTGCTGACAAGTTGTCTCCAGAAACCCCTCCCGAGTGAAGCTGCAGAATTGATAGCAGGTTGCCAGCTGGAATCAATCAGCGCTCCACCCAGTCAGCCATCCTCAATCAGGACATCTCAACTCCCTGACTTGGTCATGCTGCTTCTCACACCTGCGTGCCCTGGGAGATAACACCAGCAGCGAGAGTTCCTCCTGGGATTCGTTACTCTGCTCCGCCTCCTGAACCCAGCCTCCTCCTGGCCCATCATGCGTGCCTCCTCCCTACTGGGGCTAGGGCCTTTATTCTGAGAACAATTGACTTGCAAATGGCTTGGCTTCCTACACAGCCAACATACCTTGCTCTTCTGTTTGATCTGAAATGCTGTAGGCTGACCCTTTTGGTCAGAGAGCTCACTAGAGGCTACAACTCTCATATAAAAATCCTGAAGTCTTGAAATAAAAAATTCCAAATCAATTTCCTCTCTTGATTCCAAAACATAATGTATCACTTGAAACTTTTCTGCTCAAAATAAATCCAGTAATTACTTGATGTGGGGTTGTTACATTTTCCCTTTCACACCTTCTTGAAATGTCCACAATTTGATTAACATGCTCAGTTAAATTCTGTTCTTTCAGCCTCATATTGCACAGACTCACAATCAGATCAATGCTAGTATTAGTTGTCATCCTAGCATACACGTGATGGGAAATACATCAGGGAGATTAAAACTATTGTGTCTCATTGCTAGCTACATGCAGGAAGTGGGGTGGGGGTGGGAGGGAGAAGAAGGAAGTCGGTCTCTCAAATGAAAGAATGTAACCTGAGATTATCAGTCTAACAAAAGGCAAGTAGAGTAGAGAAACCATGGTCAGAGAGGGAATACCCTTATGGGCTATCTCTGTTCCTAATGCCCCTACTAGTCAATAGGGTTACTGGTGCTAAGAGTCGATATCATGCAGGCGCTGCATCTCCAACATGAATCTCTTTAAATAAATCAACAAAACAAGAGATGTTGATTAATCTGAGATTTCTCTCAGTATAATTTGTGCCTGTATATCTGACAGATGAGAAGCTGTTGACATAGAAATTGCACTGAGAGTATATGGACATGCACCCAGCAATGCAAATGCTTTAAAGCACCCTGAGTGCCATATTGTGTCTCCTATTGCAGAGTTCAGGCAACAGACACTTACTCTGCTCAAGTGACTTGTCCCAGCTCCTAACACAAACCTTTCCCTGAAATCAGAAAACTTCCTCATAAGTAAGATCAACACAGTTGTACTGACAAGAACTACAAATAAGGAACTGTCATTCAAATGCTGTTACTTGGTTTTCCTTTTTCCTGGTTCCAGGGGTGTAGCAAGATTGGAGTGGGCCCTGGGACAAAAAGTGAAGACAGACCCCTGCCCCACTGCCTTCTTCTTCAGGGGCACATGAGGGAAGCAAAAGGCAAGCTGTCACCTAGTCAGTGGGCTCCTCTCCCTCAGGGATATCCCCCCCACCCCATTATAGCTTCACCCCTGCTTGGTTTCATCAGTAGAAATTACTTCCAAGATCAGAGTATTCTCAGGATCACAGTCTTCCAGTTCAAACACAGGGTATGTATATTCTATAAAGCCAAACACATCATTCACCTTGTTCATTTTCAGCAAAATCACATTCTCTCAATACAATGCGTATTGTATAGTTTGATACAATATGGATTGAGAGAGCGAGCAATGGTTCATAGAATATGGTAAATGTTCGTGACAATGTTAATCACCATTTGGAATTTTTATTAAAGGAAGAGTGCTTGCAGGGTATCATGCAACTAGAGTTCCCTCTGAGGAGAGCCTAAGGAGAACTTGAGGTCACCCAATGAAATGAATGGACAGTAGATTCAGGACAGACAAAATAAAGGATTTATTCATGTAATATGGGCCAGATCTGACAAGTGCCACCTGGCACATTTGATAAGTTCAGGATGTGCCAAGAAGGTGCTTGCTGTGACATCACAGAAGGACACCCCAATGTGCACTTGTGGCATCCTTTAGTCACATGTGAATGGTCTAAAACCCTGTTTATCAAGATTTTGGAGTTCGCGTAGAGGAGCGATTCAGTTGAATGCCCCCATCACACAGTTAAAGTGCATCAGGATGTTCTCCTGTGATGTCATGGCAGCAGAGGTGTATCTAGGGAAAATAGTGCCTAGGGCAAACACTGAAATTGCGCTCCCTGTCCAAGCATCTGACACCCATCTTTCAGATAACTTTACCATAATATCAGCTGAAAAATACAAGTCAGGCTCGTTAATCTTTTAATATTTCAAAAACTATTTTAGCAGTGGACTTAGCCAGAGCAAAAAATGCTGGAAAACTACAAATTTCAGTATGCTGGGGCTCATGAAATACCCAAATACTATGTGGAGGTGTACTTGGAAAACTAAACAGAAGTGCCTGTCTAATTCTCTACTATGTATTGTTGCATCACCATTACATAAGTTTTAAAAATCAATGGAGAATTTGACTTTTCCCAGATACTCTGGAAATAATTAAAGGCTATGCAGAGTAAACTGTGCCACTGCTTGGAATATATTCTAGTCTTTCAGAAAGACAGTTAAAATGAGAGAAAGAGAGCAAGAAACTCCCAGTGGGCATTAATATTAAGGATTTCACACTGATTCAAAGACAAATTCACCATTAATAGCCATATTAGCAAGACATAACATTTAACTCACTTATCACAAGAAGCAAAGTAAGAGCAAATGAATACAATCCTAGCTCATAAGCATCAGCTCAGTAATCACAAGCCCTGATTCTCTGTACATAGTGCCAATCTGAATATGTGTACAGTGACTTATATTATATATTATTATTTTTTACCTGTAGCCCCTTTGTGGGGCTTCCTAAAGGCTGGGGGGTTTGCAAAGGTTCCTCCTGCCCCCACTGGCCTCTAGGGCCTTGCAGGGACCATTTGAGCATGTGCAGTGGCCATTTAAAAAAATCTTTTTTTTTAATGGCCACTGAAAACAAAATGGCCACCACGCATGCTCAAATGGCCTCTGCAAGGCCTGGCATGACCTAGGGCCTCATAGAGGCCATTTGAGCATGCACAGTGGCCATTTTGGTTTTGGCAGCCATTTTTTTTAAAATTAATTTTACAAAATGGCACCCCCCTTCAGGTGGCGCCCAGGGCACGTGCCCTGCCTGCCCTACCCCTAGATACACCCCTGCATGGCAGACATGCTATCAGTGCACTTATTGTGCATGCCAGGCGGCATTTGTCTGAATTAATCCTACATAATTACTTCATGGAATTCACTGTTGCAAAATGTGATGGTGGCCACTGGTTACCAGTGGCCACCGTCTGGACATGATGCATGAGATCCATATGCAAGATCTCTTGCAGTTTTGAAGATAGTAAAATACAACTATGGCAGGCCCAGTTCAGACTGGAATAAGCAGTACTGGAAGAGTGGAGTTAACCCTTTCCTCCTATGCTATTTTCTCAGTTGAAATTGGTCCTTGGAAGCAGGAGAAAATGCCGCTCAGAAGCATTTCCCTGATCCACCAGTGCCATGATCCTGATCCAAATCCCCCCAACCAATACCATTTATTGAAAAAATATGGTAAATCCAGTCATACATCTCCCACTATCTTAAATAGTTGTGCTTTTACATGGCTTTCAGAGGAGAGGAGATGAATTCATGGAAGATTGGTCTATAGTCATGTGATGGACAAACATATCCTTCCATTTTATATTTGGTTATCTTTGTATTTAGTTGTAAAATAATTGCCTGTTAAGAGAAAAAATATGTGCTCTTGAAAACTGGTCAGTTTCAGTTTCATGCAAAGGGAAGCTGAACCTAAGAAGAAGAGAAGAGAAACCAAGGGGATAAGTAGAAATGAAACCAATGCTGCCCTCTTGATTGGCTAGGAGTTGGATGGGGGAGGAAGGATATATAAACCATAGCCGGTGATCCAAAGAGTGAGTAAATACTGAAGGAGATGCTTTGGGGGGGAAAGTGGCTGGAAGAACTGTAAGACCTTGATTAATAATGTAAGAACAGCCCTGCTGGATCAGGCCCAAGGCCCATCCAGTCCAGCATCCTGTTTCACACAGTGGCCCACCAGATGCCACTGGAAGCCACAGGCAGGAGTTGAGGGCATGCCCTCTCTCCTGCCATTACTCCCCCACAACAGGTACTCAGAGGCATCCTGCCTTTGATGCTGGAGATGGCCTGTAGCCCTCCGACTAGTAGCCTAACTATAATATTTAACCAGTCTTAGTTAATTGTAGATAATAATTTATCAGGTTATTTTACATCCTATTGCTCATGTTAGAAAATAAAAGTGTGTGTAAGAAGAATTTTGATATATTTCTCTAATACCAAACTTGTTTGATTTTTGTAGAGGCTTGTGATTATTTATACTCTCTGGTCTTTGGGGTTTCTTTGTATTTTCCCACACACATCCAAAGGCTATTCTGCCCTATCTAAAGTTAAAATAGTGGGACCTAAAGTTAAAATAGTGGGACCTTTGAAGTGTTTGTTTTGGTGGAAGCAGCCTCAGGAAAAAGGATTTCCACCTGATGGCAGCAATAGAGACCACAGGGAGGGAGGAGTAAAAAAGGTGGTTGTGCTGTGACAAGCCGTAGGGAACATCCATGTTCAGAGTTCATATGCCATGGAAAACCTGGGGAGGTTTTGCTGGGGAGGGCTATTGTCTTTATAATCTCCGTCTAGACTTCCTGGAGGCATCTTGATGGCTAGTGTATGAAACAGGATGATGGACTAAATGGACATTTGTCCTGATCCAGCAAAGCTCTTCTTATAGTTTTGATTTGGTGGCTCCTCCTAAAAAGGGAAGTTGCTCTGAATATAAACCATAAACCACCCCTACTCATCTGGGATCAGTAGAAAGCGCTCCCAAGGCAGAGGCTTCAACTCCAGCATTTCATGTTAAAAAAATAAAGCAGACACTTACCATTGAAAAGACAATCAAACCCATGCAGGCTGAGGAGGTGCAGTGAAATGTTGTTCTACTCCCTACTTTTCTTCTGTTCAATTTTTCTCCTTTTTGCAGTGTTAAGCATTTTGGTTGTTTAAGACCTGTGTTCGCTTATCTTCCCTTTTGTGTGCATGTTTTAAATGGGTAGCTCCTGACTCTTTGTGCCTCACTTAAATCACACAAAGGAAGGAAGCTGTCCTACTTAAAAGAACATAAAGGGATTTTGTAGTAGAAGTATTTGAGGAGGGATATGTCAAATTTAGCAAAGACCATTGTTAAGCTTTTTTCCTACCTCCTCCAGTTTAATTTGGGTATTGAAGAGACTCTAAATTTAGTATGTGAGCACTGAGTATTTATTTCACCTGTTATAGCAGCTCATATGCTAGATACAAAAGTTTGCTCTGACAAAGTATTTCCAGTACGATTTTGAGAGTTTTTCTTCGGTAATGTAGCATAGGGCTTTTTTGTGTGTTGATTGGGTGAATATTGTGTGCTTGCATAACATTTTCGCAAGGGATACTTAAAATGTATTTCCTGTGCCTATGATTCAAATGTCAAACTCATACTAGTCAGAATGTACGCATGATTTTACAAGTGCTCTCTTCAGGTGCAGCGCCAGCTGAGTGGTGGCCTGGGTCCAGCCCTGCCTGGCGGCCCCTCTGAAAACGACCCGTGCATGTGAAGTCACATGCTCGGGGTGTGCCCCAAATGAAGCCCCCCCTCACCTGGGCTACTGGGAGCCCTGAGCGAGTGCTGGCTTGCCTATCCTTTTCAGGCGGCTCGTACCATTGGTGGCCCGGGTTCTTTGAACCCATTCGCACAATGGTGGCTACACTCCTGGCTCTCTTCTGTCTTCTGTCCCCACATTAGCAATGTTTACAAATGATGCATCAGACTAAAATGTGTTCTTGGTATCCCTTTTGAAACATGCCTGCAGAGAATGCAGATGGAATATAAAGCCTGCGTCCACTATCAGCCTCCTCAATGAGGAGGAGAACAGTTCAGAGGACATTCAAAGCAGGAGATGTCAGACTGGCAGCTTATCAAAATATTTGACTGCATTCTCAAGAATTTAAACAAGGATCACAGATCTCCCTCACTACAAAATTTATTTATTTATTTATTTATTTATTTATTTATTTATTCAATGTATTCATTTTATAAAATTGAAATGAAATTGTTTTTCATTTGTCTGTACGGGGGATCTTGTTACTCACGAGGGTTCTATTGCTCACCTACTACTGTGAGTAATGGAATCATGAGTAATGGAATAATGAGGCATTTGGGCTATGGGGAAAGGGGGGATATGTTCTGGGGTGGAGAAAAAAATAAGAGAAAAGCCCCCCAAATGGCCGCCAAACAGCCCAGAACTTACTGTGGTGTGCTCTGTGGGTCCCCCATGTGCCTCCTAAAGGAGGAAATGGCCCCCCAAACCATGAAAATTCATGGAGGGAAAGTCAATGTTTCTCAAGAAAGGAGCCACAAAATTGCTCCTCCTGGCCACCTTGAGACAAAATAGCAGCCAAAAGTGACCTCTGTGATCACTTCCAGCTCTCTAGGAACTGGGGATATGTGGGTTTTAACCCATTAGTATCCACAAATACTGGAAATGGTTGTCTATTAGACACCTGTAGATACATTTAACCGCGAATAGCGGTTCCACAAATAATGAGGGGGATATTCAGATGATTAAATACGCAAGTAAGGGACACCCTAATAGTGAGTTAGGACATCCTCCAGTGAGGTGAAGATAGTTGCAGTCTTAGCATGGCCCCATCCTGACTGCATGTAGTGGCCAGCATCTTGTCCAAACCAGCCCCAATGGTACTGAAGTGATTTCTCCATCAGCCATTGGTTAACTCCTTGAGCAATGGAATATTCCACACCACCACGTCTGTTCAGCCAATCAGTGTGGGAGACTTCACCAGAACAAGCACAATATGATATAGATGCCTCTTTCAATCACAAATATCTCTTATTCTTGTCTCTGTGCACACACACACACACACACACACACACACGCAGCAGAATCACATGTTTTCTTTCAGTGAGTTGATTGGAGAACAACACACACACCCTTCTCCTTGGCAGAAGTGAGCACTAGCCACTAATAAGACTTTAATTACTGTAATCAAAAGTTTCTTTAATTAATATTAATAAATAATTGAATGCAATAGATTTTTTTATTTCAATAAGATTACAAGAGTGCATATAACATGATCAAGGATAGCAATTATATATGTTAGTACAACAGGAAAATAAAATAAAAAGGGGAAAAAGAAGAAGAAGAAAAGAAGATCCCTTAAACATTAACATAATACAATAATAAAAATAAAATACTACCTAGGAAAAAAGAAAGGGAAGAACAGAAAAGAAGCTACCTTCTTTTAAGGATATATATCTTTGTTTTCAAAGCATAAACCATTCATTTAAATTCAATCAAATAGCTGAAAATTCTTCTTTACCTTTCTCTCAGGGGAAAAATAAAGACAGTTCAAATACTGACAAGAAACACATGTCAGTTATCCAAAGTTACAGTTCAGGAGTAAATTTGTCCTTCCAGTGCTGTGTAATAATCTTTTTGGCGACCCTCCCTCCCAAGTACAAAGAATCCACAGTTCTTGATGTAATGCTAGATTCCATATGCTGGGGGATGCACCCCAACAAAATATGAATGTCCTTGACAGTGCTTGCTGCAATGTCAAGTTAACAACCTTATGGATATATCAAGCCAAAATGGCACAGTAACTCACCAGGCAGGACCAGACCATACGTGTACCCTCATACAGATTACACCTCTAGCACCTAGAAGTCTCTGGCCATCTCTTGTTAAACATTCTCTGAGGTGTCCAATAAACTTGGAATAAAAGTTTCTGCTGTATTTCCCTCATTTTGAGATTCAAGGAGGCATGCTTCACTGTCTTCAAAGCAACCCACCATTGATTTAATGATAAGATATTCAAGATCATTGCTCCAAAGATCTTGAATGTAACCAGTATCAATCTTGTCAATGTCTTTAAGCTTCTGGAATTATTATTTATTTTATTATTTTTTACATTTATATCCCGCTCTTCATCCAAGGAGCCCAGAGCGATGTACTACATACTTGAGTTTCGCTTTCACAACCCTGTGAAGTAGGTTAGGCTGAGAGAGAAGTGACTGGCCCAGAGTTACCCAGGTAGTTTCATGGCTGAATGGGGATTTGAACTCGGGTCTCCTCGGTCCTAGTCCAGCACTCTAACCACTACACCACGCAGGCTCTCAAATAGCAATGGTTAAGGTGTATCCAGTAGATGTTCCAGGTCTAATAATAGAAATGATGTTTCAGAAACTGCAATTGCATCAGGACCAAAAACCTATGATAGTAAATGTTTTAGCTGAATAAACTGCCAGCTAGCATTTACAGATAAATCAAACTCAGCTCTCGAAGTATAAAAAGATTTAAAAACAGTCTCAGAAGAGATCAATTGATCTAGTGTAAAGATGTTGTGGGTGGCCCAGTTAGCCCAATAAAAAGATTTACGAGCAATATCAAACAGGGATTCTCCCACAATGTAAGATTTTATGCTGGAAAGGATCGGAACCATGTCTAAAATTCTGGGTGGGTGTCCTTGCCACAAGAAGTAATTGATTAATGTATAGACTTGCTTAAAATGTGATGAAGGTACAAGTGGAAGACTTCTTAAAATATTTCTTAAAATATATATGAGCCTTGGCATTAGATTCATCTTAATTACATATTTGAGAATTTATTTATTTGGTCTCAGTTTGAAGCCTAACCTGGGAAGAGCAGAGTAGCTTGAGGAGGTGAGAAAGCTTTTCTAAACAGAACAACATCTAGCCTTTTCCTCCTTTGAGAGAGGAGAGCTGGTCTTGTGGTAGCAAGCATGACTTGTCCCCTTAGCTAAGCAGGGTCCACCCTGGTTGCATTTGAAAGGGAGACTAGAAGTGTGAGCACTGTAAGATATTCCCCTCAGGGGATGGAGCCACTCTGGGAAGAGCAGAAGGTTTCAAGTTCCCTCCCTGGCTTCTTCAAGATAGGGCTGAGAGAGATTCCTGCCTGCAACCTTGGAGAAGCCGCTGCCAGTCTGTGAAGACAATATTGAGCTAGATAGACCAATAGTCTGACTCAGTATATGGCAGCTTCCTATGTTCCTATGATCCTTCAAACTAACTAACAGGAGAAGGGGAGATTTTGAGGGGCTGGTTTCTCTTTAAGGGATAGGTCCTAGTCTGTGTGTGTGTGTATGATTTCCCAGGGCTAGCATTTGCCAGGGTTTGCTAGCAAACTCCAGTGTTTTGTCTCTACCTAGAGGGGGTGGAATCAGCTAGGGCTCTGGGAGGCCCTGCATTCCTTTGACCCACATCCTGTGTCTCAGTTTGAAGCCTACTTTCTACATAAGAGGTAAAGGCCCAAGAGCAAAGCGAATAGAGCATAGGGAACAAGGATACCAAACCGGATGTTGGCGTTTCGCAGGAGTTTGCGGGAAGTGTGCAGGGGAGCCAGGAACAAGCCCCTGTGATCACAAGGAGCCAGGTGGAGAAGAGAAGGCAAGTACAAATCCCTTCTTCATATAATTACTGATCTTTCCTCATATTCTTGAGAAAGGCTGTCTGGACAGTTAAATAGCTGACCAATACAGCTGAGTCCTATCCTTCTAATAAACTATCTCTAAATACTTTAAACAGCCAACAAAACCAGTCTGAAAACAGAAAGTCAGCAGGGGAGGGGGCACTTCCCAATGTATTGCACAGAGTTCCACATGTATCTCTATTTGCCCCATGGGCAGAAGTCATGGGTGTGTGCTTGGTGCAAGGAGGTCCTGGCTCTCAGGGAACAAGTTAGTTCTCTTGAGACCAAGGTGGCAGATCTGGAGAAGGTCAGAGAGACAGAGAAACATGTGGACAAGACCTTCAGGGACCTGGTACAGGCATCCCACTCAAGGGCTGAAAACTCCTTTGCTGTCAGGGAGAATGAAGGTCTCAGGCAAGGAGGACATTGGTCTGAGGAAGTGGGAAATGCTGTTTTAGAAGGTACCCATTCCATGGAAGATGAACCCATATCCTCTTGCACAGGGGATACTCCTCCAGGGGGCCTCCTTGTAATGGGTGATTCGATCATTAGAGGTATAGAGAGATGGGTTTGTGACCCACATGCTGACCGCACAGTGACTTGCCTGCCTGGTGCAAAGGTTGTAGACATCACACAGTGTCTAGATAGGCTCTTAGGCAGTGTTGGGGAGGAGACAGCTGTCGTGGTGCACGTTGGCACCAACAATGTAGGGAAATGTAGTCGGAAGTCCTGGAAGCCAAATTTAGGCTGATAGGTAGTGTATTGAAGTCCAGGACCCCCATGGTAGCATTCGCAGAAATGCTACCTGTTCCGCATGCAGGTACAGTGAAACAGGCAGAGCTGAAGGGTTTTAAAGCATGGGTGAAATGATGGTGCCAGGAGGAGGGGTTTAGATTTGTTAGGCACTGGGATACATTTTGGGGCAAGCAAGGCCTGTACAAAAGGGATGGGCTGCACTTGAACCAAGATGGAACCAGACTGATGGCCCTTAAAAAAGTTGCAGAGCAGCTTTTAAAATGATGTCTGGGGAATAGCCGACAGGAGCTGAGCAGTATCCAGTTCAGCAAATACCATCCTTCAAAGTGCGAAGGTGCAAAGGATTCAGATAAAACTGAAGGGGACAGAGCAGAACCACTTAAAGAGCACACTGTGCCAGCTGGTCAAAGAGCCAAAAAAAAGATAGCATACATCAGGTAAGAGATTCAGTGTACAGGTGCTTATATGCTAGTGCCAGAAGCCTCTGAGTCAAGATGGGTGAGCTGGAGTGCTTGTTTGCTAACACAGAAATAGATATAGTGGGCATAACAGAAACATGGTGGAACTGTGAGAACCAGTGGGACACAGTTATCCCTGGGTATAAACTCTATAGAAAGGACAGAGAGGGGCGCTTGGAGGTGGAGTAGCACTGTATGTTAAAGGGATAGAATATAACAAAGTAGAAAACCTAGGTGGACTGTAGTCCTCCACAGAAACCCTGTGGGTGACAGTACAAGGCCTGAAAGGAAATGTGCTACTGGGGATGTGCTATCCCTTCCGGATCAAAATGCTGACAGTGACTGGGAGTTGCAGCAGGAAATCAGGGAGGCATCAAGGAGAGGCAGGGCTGTAATAATGGGTGACTTCAATTAACCACACATAGACTGGGTAAATTCACAGTCAGGTAATGACAGAGAGGTCAAATTTCTAGATACACTGAATGACTGTGCCCTAGAACAGTTGGTCTTGGAACCAACCAGTGAGAAGGTGACCTTGGACTTGATCCTGAGTGGCAACCAGCACCTGGTACTTGACGTCAGTGTCATCAACCCTTTAGGGAAAAGTGACCATAGTGCCATCAAATTCAGCATACATGTGGGGAGAGAATCACCAAGGAAGTCTAACACAGACATTTTGAATTTCAGAAGAGGGAACTTCTCCAACATGAGGAGTATGGTGAAAAGAAAGCTGAAAAGGAAAATCAAGAGAGTCACTTCACTCCAGAATGCATGGAGTTTACTCAAAACCACAATACTAGAAGCCCAGTTAGGGGTACCTTTTCTCCTTTTGATTATACAATCTAAGTCCAGAAGGATGCCAGCATGGCTAATAGGTAAGGTCAAGGAAGCCATAAAAGGGAAGAAGACTTCCTTCCGAAATTGGAAGGCCTGTCCAGATGAAGAGAACAGAAAGGAACACAAACTCTGGCAAAAGAAATGCAAGGTGAGAATAAGGGAGGCGAAAAGAGAATTTGAGGAACTTTTAGCAAAAAGCATCAAGGGGAATAACAAGAACTTCTTTAAATCCATCAGAAGCAGGAAAGCTGCCAGGGAGGATATGGATATGGAGGTTGCAGAGAAGCTCAATGAGTTCTTTGCGTCCATCTTCACAGTAGAGGATACTGAGCATATACCTGTTCCTGAAACAGGCTTTTTGGGGATGGAAGCTAAAGAACTGAGTCAGATTGAAGTGACAAGAGATGATGTTCTAAACTGTCTAGAAAAACTAAAAACTAGCAAATCACCAGGGCCGGATGGCATCTATCCAAGAGTCCTCAAAGAACTCAAATGTGAAATTGCTGACCTCCTTGCCAAAGTATATCTCTTATCTCTTTAATCAGGCTCTGTACCGGAGGACTGGAAAGTAGCCAGTGTAACACTAATTTTCAAAAAGGGATCCAGGGGCGATCCGGGAAATTACAGGCCAGTTAGTTTAACGTCAGTTCCAGGGAAATTGATGGAAAGCATCCTCAAGGATAAAATTGTAAAGCACATAGAAGAACAGGCCCTGCTTTGGGGAGAACCAGCATGGCTTCTGCAAAGGTAATTCTTGCCTTGCAAACCATTTGTAGTTCTTTGAGAGTATCAACGAGTGTGTGGATCAAGGTGATCCGGCTGACATAGTATACCTGGACGTCCAAAAAGCTTTCAACAAAGTTCCTCATCAAAGACTCCTGAGGAAACTTAGCAGTCATGGGATAAGGGGACAAGTACATATGTGGATTGCTAACTGGTTGAAAAACAGGAAAGAGAAGGTAGGTATAAATGGAGAAGTAAGAAGAAATGGAGGGAAGTAAGAAGTGGGGTCCCCCAGGGATCTGTAGTGGGACTGGTGATTTTTAATTTTTCCATAAATGATCTAGAAGTAGAGGTAAGCAGCAAGGTGGCCAAATTTGCAGATGATACCAAACTCTTCCGGGTAGTGAAATCCAAAACGGATTGTGAGGAGCTCCCAAAGGATCTCCCCAAACTGGGTGAGTGGGCGACAAAATGGCAAATGTGGTTCAGTGTTGGCAAGTGTAAAGGGGGCCCATTGGGATGAAAAACCCCAACTTCAGGTATACACTGATGGGATCTGAGCTGTCGGTGACTGTGACCAGGAGAGGGCTCTTGGGGTCGTGGTGGACGACCCCAAGAGCCCTCTCATTAACGGCTCCAAGAGCCCTCCCATTGAAAGTGTCAACTCAATGTATGGCAGCTGTGAAAAAGTCCAATTACATGCTGGGGGTCATTAGGAAGGGGATTGAAAATTAAACTGTTAATATTAGAATGCCTTTATACAAAACTATGGTGCGGCCACACCTGGACTACTGCGTACAATTCTGGTCACCACATCCAAAAAAGGACATTGTAGAACTGGAAAAGGTGCAGAAGAGGGCAGCCAAGATGATCAGGGGCCTAGAGCACCTTTCTTATGAGGCAAGACTACAACACCTGGGGCTATTTAGTTTAGAAAAAAGACAACTGCGGGGTGACATGATT
This sequence comes from Hemicordylus capensis, assembly GCF_027244095.1. Taxonomy (NCBI): domain Eukaryota; kingdom Metazoa; phylum Chordata; class Lepidosauria; order Squamata; family Cordylidae; genus Hemicordylus; species Hemicordylus capensis. Next base: position 117,026,475 of record NC_069662.1, read on the forward strand.
GAGGTCTATAAAATCATGCACAGAGTGGAGAAAGTAGATAGGGAGATATTCTTCTCCTTCTCACATAACACTAGAATCAGGGGTCATCCCATGAAATTAATTGCTAGGAAATTTAGGACCAACAAACAGAGGTACTTTTTCACACAACGCATAATCAACTTGTGGAATTCTCTGGCACAAGATGTGGTGACAGCCAACAACCTGGATGGCTTTAAGAGTGGTTTGGATAAATTCATGGAGGAGAGGTCTATCAACAGCAACTAGTCAGAGGGCTATAGGCCACCTCCAGCCTCAAAGGCAGGATGCCTCTGAGTACCAGTTGCAGAGGAGTAACAGCAGGAGAGAGGGCATGCCCTCAATTCCTGCCTGTAGGCTTACAGAGGCATCTGGTGGGCCACTGTGTGAAATAGGATGCTGGACTAGATGGGCCTTGGGCCTGATCCAGCAGGGCTGTTCTTATGAGAAAGCTTCCTAGAAATTACTATGCCTAATACACAAGAGACTCTGGATACCACTTTAAACCCAAACCCTACACTCATCGGGAAAATCTGTAGAACCTAGAAGCATCAAATCCAATTTACCCAATTATCTGATAAATTACCAAAGTTTTGAACTAAAGAAATAAGATAAGAAATTGAGACCTCTGGTTTATCAATACAACATAATGAGGCGCTTCACACAAGCAAAATGAAGCACTGTGAGATGGTTTGTGGGGAGAGCGGGCTTATCTGGCTATCGCTGCACATGAGCAGGGACCTATCCCTGGGCAGCCAGATTGGCTGCCCACACAATCGCCTGCTCTGTCATGGAGCCAGTAGAGGTGGCGGGGATTGGGGGCCACCTGGCCCCTGGAAGTCCCAGGGTGCCCCACGCAAGTGCGCAGGGCATTCTGGGGAGATCCCTGAGGCTGGGAGGCTTGTTGGAGCCTCCCGGTCAGGGGTCTCCTCATGAGTCACTGTGGTGTGTAGCCATGCTGTGGATACTCACAATTGCCAAAATGGGGTTAGCAGAGCACTCACTCTGCTAACCTTGTTTAAGTGGAGGAGTACTTTGGGAGGTTTGCTGCTGGGAGCTGCACAGCTCCCATTGCAGCACACGACCTTCCAAAAACAGGCTGGGCTCCTTTAGCCCACCTTTGAGAGGTCATGTGACTAGCCTCAATATGTCATCTGCATATAAAATCAACTTTTGCTCAATCCCACCTAGTGTAATACCATTTATACTGTCAAAGTTTCTAATACCACAAGTGAGGGGTACCAACACCATTTTGGAAAAAAAAGAGGAGATAGAGGACATCCCTGATGTGTGCCCCTTTCTAGCCTAATTGAAGGGAATAATAGCCCACTGGTGATGACTCATGAATAAGCAGTCATGTATAGCATAGTAATTCAAGTTAAAAAAAAAAACTTGGGGGAAATCAAAATTTAATCAAAACGTGTTTCAAGAACCCTGGATGGATCATGTCAAATGCCTTTTCCACATTTAAAGAAATTATAGCAGCCAGATCTTGGTTCTCCAAGGATAAGGCTAGTACATCAATCAACAATCTAATATTATCTGATTCTTGGTGGCCAGATATAAACCCTTTCTGAACTGGATGAATAATGGTAGGGAGCACAGTCTGCACCCTATGTGCCAGCATAGCTGTCAATATCTTCATGTCAGCATTAGTGTACATAAACCAGGATCTTTACTGGGCTTAAGGTCCCCCCACTTTTAGTCATTTTTTAAACTTACCCCCTCTGAGGGATTTGTCCATGGTGGCGGGGGGTGTGTGTGTCTGTGGAGGTTCCTCCTCCACCCACCATCCTCCCTTACTTCAGAAATAAGGGAGAAATAAGGCATGGCCCAGGCCACTCAGAGTCCTATTGTGCAGCTGCTGCAGGGAAAAGGCTGAAAATCAGTAGAAGTTAGGGAGGCTGGTGGGGGGAGGAGGCACCTCCACGGACACCCCCCACCGCCACATACACACACTGCCTCAGACAACTCCCTCAGAGGGGGTAAGTTTTTAAAAAGTTTTAAAAACTCACGGAACCAACCCCCCCGGACCAGACCAAACCAGGAGGGGTTCAAGGGGGTGCTGGACCAAACTCGCCCAGTCCAGTTCAGGTCCAGTTCAGACTCAAACCGAACTATACCAGCTGGTTCCGTGCATACCCCTAGCAATAGCAATAGCAATAGCACTTACATTTATATACCGCTCTATAGCCGAAGCGCTCTAAGCGGTTTACAATGATTTAGCATATTGCCCCCAACATTCTGGGTACTCTAGTCAAATGTTTGATTCAAATTCCCTCCAATGATCATATGATCAAATGTCAACGTATGTAAATGTTCAAAAGAACTGTGTATTGATTCTGGGTAATCTGTGACTGGACCAACTCCAAATGTTGATCACCCATACTAACAATAAGTATAAGTAAGCAATCATCATCTATTATTTCCTGTTCAACAATTAATTTAGAAGATTTGTGAATTAAAATAGTCACACCCCTTGTTCTTTTAGAATTACCACTTACATAGATGTTCCCCACCCATAATAAAATGCAAAAGCAATTTATTAACTGAGAAAATATGGGTTTCTTGGGAAAAAACAACCTCCATAGCCTCAATAGCCGTTTCCCCCAACTTGGTCAACACCCGGTGGACCTTCGAAGGCTGACTTGATAGTCCAAGTAATAATAATAATAATTATTATGATTATTATTTATTTAAGTAGGCATGGAAACCGTAGCCATAAGTAGTCATGGAAACCACCATAATCAATGAAAACATCACAGCAAAAAAATCCAAAACAGTAGAAACAAACAGCCTGAACTGGCTCCTAGAAAATGATAAACATATGCAACAATATAGTGGCAAATGAATAGAGCTTAATAGCAATAGCAATAGCAATAGCACTTACATTTATATACCGCTCTATAGCTGGAGCTCTCTAAGCGGTTTACAATGATTTTTAGCATATTGCCCCCAACATTCTGGGTACCCCAACATTCTGGGTACTAATAGGGTGTTAATATTCCAGTAAATAATTATTAATAGGCAAAACGTAACACAATTCCAATACCAATTAACCCAATAAGTGAAGAGGAAAAACATTTATTTATCTATCTATCTATTTATTTATTTATTTATTTATTTATTTATTTAACATATTTTTATACCACCCCAAACTTACGTCTCTGTAAATATATCAACAAACCAGAAGAAGATGGGGCGGGGAGGCAAAAAACCCCATGACACTGTACTGCAGGGCTTTCTCCATGTGATTGGGAATGCTGGAAAAGCAAAGCTCCCAGTCACAGCGAGAGCCCTACGTATATGCACACACAGGTACCATGCAGCCATTCAGCTGACTGCACTCTTTACATGTATTCACTCACTCTGCATATCCATGGCCATTTTCAACATTGAAGCTTAATGGTAGTCTATCATATGCTAGTTATCAGTGTTACTCCATTTTGCAGCACTGGGAATCAATATGTATACAGTCATACCTCACCATCTGTGAGGGTTCCATTCCAGGAAAACCTCATGGCTGGTGAATTCACAGTAGACGAGCTATTGAAATAAATGGGAAACAGGGGGTTAGGGGAATCTTGGTCATGGAAGGACCGTAAAATACAGTAAAAATTAAGGGGAAATCCCCCCAATCACTAGGCATGGTAAAAGGAGTGAAGGGGACCCCTGAAAATGGCCCCGATCCCCCAAAATGACACCTGACCTCCAAAATGACCCCCACCCACTGAAAGTGATCCCCAGATATCTGGAAATAACCCACCCAGAATTGGGAAAAACTAACAACTCGTGATTCCTGGTCATATTTGCGATAGGGAGACCCACGGTTAGCGAGAGATGACTGTACATACTTCTTTCAGGCAGTTGTGAATTGCTATACTATCAGCTAATAGAGAGGAATTTGGATTAGGGCCAAGGAAAGGTTTGAGACAGAGAGAGCTATGTATTTTGTTTAGCTACATATAGTTACATCTTATTTATCTTTTTATTTCTCTATGTAAACCCTTTGGGTATTTTTTATTGGAAAGCAGTATATAAATATTTGTTGTAGTAGTAGTAGTTATGTGGCTTCACACTGTATCATTTCATGGGACTTTTTTAATGAATTCTTGATTGGTCATCTTGTATCTCAAGAGTACTTTGCTTCCACACTCCATACCCACCACTGTGTACCCCTACAGTTGTGTTCACCAAGTTCTGTCCATGTCCCTTAGAAATGTTGTCTCTGACAGATACTGCCCCCAGAAATGAGACTATGGCCAGACCAACAGTGTTCACTAGGTGTCATGGGGAATATGAAATGTACAAAGATGAGAAAAGGTCTTGAACTGGCATCCTAGAAGGAAATCCCCTATCCCTAGGACTAGAGGTTGAAAGTTTTCAGATCAGGTTACCTATCTCATAATCCATCTCACATGGTGCCCATGATGACAGCTGCTAGTGCATGAGATAATGATTGTAGATGATTATTTTTTTACAATACAGAACATGCCCTTGTACCAGGAATTCACTTAAACATTTACAAGAAGAATGCAAATGTGCTTCTTTTTGATGGAGGGGAAGGATTGCGGCCTTCAGAACGACTCCAAGATACATTGATAATGATCTGTATGCTTCTTATTGAACATTTTAAATCCTTTATATAGAATTAAAGGCTCTCAGCAGTAGAAGACACCTCCCTGCTATGTCAAGATAAAAATTGATTTCTTTTCCCAGGCTTGATTCTGCCTTTCCCCTCTATACACAAAATGCAGTTAAAACAGATGATGTATTCAACTGAGTGGTCATCTCAGGCCAATAGATAGCTTTGTCATCTATTCCTTCCATAATTCAGCGCTATATTGTTTAATTCAGAATGCGGAATTCTAAATGCCTCTGTGGCATAACGTAGAAAAGCTATAGGTGAATGTGTATACAACTTGTAGTGTGCCTCTGAGCAACTGGCAGCAGCCATTTTAATTTTACATAAGACTCCTGGGAGTACCAAAAGGGGAATGTTACTCCTGGGAATAACATTCCAGGAGTAACATTCCAGGGGACTTCTGGGAAATTAAAATGGCTGCTACTCACACAGGGGCACCATCATGGTGAAACTTATGGCAGTGAAAAAAGTAAGCTGGGAGGTTGGTATGGAGGCCATTTACACTCTATTCCCCCAAATGTGGAGCCAAAAGATCTCAACAGGGAACTTTCAGCAATAGCTCAGAAATATGTCACAGTTTCCCCTTTCGGTTTGCTGTTTTGTGTTGCCATCTCTGGCTTTGAAGTACTTTTCATGTTATATACTCCAGCTGAGAAGATTGGACTTCGAACATTTACATTTGCCTATTGTTCCATCTTTACCATTATTGTATATGCTGGTTTGGGATTTGTTATATAAGCTGTATATTTACATATATGTTTGTGTTATACACATTCACCTATCAAGACTGGTTCATGGATTTTGTTTCTAGCTTGACCAGAGTGGATGCCAGAGGAAGCATGCCTCTCTCAAACTACTTTAAGCTTTCTGAGATTTTCTGAATTTCCCCCTCCATCCTCACATCTTGACCATTTAGTTCCTGAACTCAATGTGTCTGCACATAGCTAATATTACCTCAGCAAGCATGCATTTCCCAATCCCCATTATCAAGGCAATGTGAATGCAGAGGAAGGGCAGCCAATGCTTTACAAATGTCACCAACACAGTTTTTTCCCCTTCACCTGGGTTTACGTCTGGTATTAGCACTCTGCTGGAGTGAAAATGAGCTAAATGAGTAGTCCTTGAAGGGGCATTTGCAGGAGATGTTCAGTGAGTGGTGGTAACAGGGGCGGCCTTTCCATGAGTCAAGGTGAAGTGGTCATGACCAATTAAGCAGATTATGGGAGCGCCAGCAAGGTCGCCATCATCATCATCATCATCATCATCATCATCATTATTATTATTATTATATTTATATCCCACTCTTCCTCCAAGAAGTCCAGAGCGGTGTACTACATACTTAAGTTTCTCCTCACAACAACCCTGTGAAGTAAGTTAGGCTGAGAGAGAAGTGACTGGCCCAAAGTCACCCAGCAAGTATCATGGCTGAATGGGGATTTGAACTCAGGTCTCCCCGGTCCTAGTCCAGCACTTTAACCACTACACCACGCTGGTTCTCCCTCCTTCCCCTCACTTTGAAAAAAAGCGGGGGAGAGGGGAAGAAGAGCGCATGGGAGCAGCATTAGGAGTCCTGCCTCAGGCACACAAAGGTCATAAGCACCGCCCCCACCGGGCATGTGCGCGCGCATGCACACACACATTGCATTAGCATTATATGGCAAACAGAGGACAGGAAAATACATTTATCTTGTGATATGGTCCCACCCTCAGCAAACTAGATCAGACTCTGTCCTACATCCCAACATCCCTTGCTCTCTAGCAAATTGTCTCCTCATGGCTAAAGTAGCCCAAGTCTTGACAATAAGCCAAACATGGGAAAGAGACCCTTGAAATGGCACAGAAAAGAGCAATTGCTCTTCAGCGTAATCTACATATCATTAGAGCCCCATTGCCGTCTGAGTGCATAATGGTACTTTATCAACTCAAACTTCTCTGTTTAATCAGTTGATTTAATTATGTGCTGGTTAATTGGAAAATTCATGGTACAAGTTATGAAGGTTAAAAATATCAGAAGTTCAAAGAAAACTGAAGCAAAGGAAGAGCTGCAATGCTGAGCTATGAAAGTCTCAGGCTATGGACAAATGTACTTTTTGGAGCACTGGGAGTTCAGGTGAGAGAACAGAGTCTCCTTTCAGTGGGGTAGAGATGCCTTCTGTGGATGTTAAGCCTCAGTTGCAAGCAGAGATGTGGGTTTTCAAGAAAACAATGAATTGGGCAGGGAGAGAATCCAGATTTTTTCCCTGGAAAAATTGCCCATGAAAATTGAAATTTCTCTCTCTCTTTTTTTTTTAAATAACATTAATTTGTTCTCAGAAAATTAATACACAAATTTTCCTGCTGCCCTAAACAGATTATGATCAGATCTGGTATGTTATTTGACCTATTTACTAGGTCAATTTTTGACCTATTTACTAGGAATGTGTAAAAAATGGCTTTTACAAACACCAGATGTTGTTCCTTGGGGATTGTTGCTCTTCAAAATGTGAACTTTTATATGGCGTCCCTTAGGGCACCATACTTTCCCCAATGCTTTTTAACATCTACATGAAACTGCTTGGAGAGATCACCCAGAGATTTGGTGCAGGCTGTTATCTGTATGCTGATGACACCCAAATCTCCTTCTTCGTGTCAACATCATCAGGAGAAGGCATAACCTCCCTAAATGCCTGCCTGGAAGAAGTGATGGGCTGCATAAGGGATAACAAACTTAAGACTGAATCCAAGTAAGACAGAGATACTTATTGTGTGGGGTCCGAACTCAGGAGACAATTTTGTTCTGCCAGTTCTGGATGGGGTCACACTTCCCCAGAAGGATCAGGTATGCGATCTGGGGTGCTTCTGCATCCAAATCTCTCCCTGGTATCCCAGTGGTGGCCAGAGGTGCTTTTCTATCAGCTTCAGCTGATATGCCAGCTGCATCCATTTCTTGAAATAAAAGTCCTCAGAACAGTGATACATCTGCTGATTACCTTCAGACTTGACTACTGCAATGCACTCTATGTGAGACTGCCTTTGAACGTAGTCCAGAAACTGCAGTTGGTACAGAATGTGCAAGCCAGGTTTGTCTCTGTGTAATTGTGAAGACACCATATTATTCCTATAATAAAAGAACTACACTGGCTGCCAGTAAGTTTCTGGCAAAATATAACCAGGTGCTGGTTATAACCTATAAAGCCAGGGCCTAACAGCTTAGGCCGTGGGCATTTAAGAGAACTTCTTGTTTACCATGAGCCCCATCGCCCACTAAGATTATCCAGAGCGGCTTGCCTGCAGTTTCCAGCAGCTCGTCTGGAAAGGGATGGGCCTTCTCTGTTGCTGGCCTAAGACTCTGGAATGAGCTCCCTTTTGAAATAAGACCCTCCCCCATCTCTGACAACCTTTTAAAAGTCCTTAGAAACTAAGGTTGTGTGTTTTGGTTTTTTCCTTTTTTGTTTTTGGCCCAAATCCAAAACACCCCCATTTTGTTCTTTGTTCAAAATCAGCCAATCCCAAACACCCCAATTTTGTTCTTTGTTTGAAATTGAAAAATCTGAATCCGAAATGTTTTGGATTTTAAAAAATGGCCCTGGGGCAAAACAAGTGGGTGGGGTTGGTAGTGTCCAATGGGTGGAAGCTACCACTCAAATTTCAGAGGAACTGGGCAAAGGGCTGGTTTTTGGTTAATTTTTGAAGTTTAAGATTTTTTCCATAGGGAATAATGGAGGTTTCAGCAAAAGTATAGCTTCACATTAGGGGGAAAGCGGGTGGCTCAGAGCAGAGTAGGGTGGCTGGTAGTGCCCAGTGGGAGCAAGGAAATTACCAGAATTATTTCAAAGGAATTGGGCAGAGGGCTGATTTTTAGAGATTTAATGGAGTTTATGTGTCTTTAAGGTTCTTCCCCATAGGGAATGATGGAGGTTTCAGCAACCCCATAACTGCACTTGTGGGGCACTGGGGTGGCCAAGAGTGAGTGGTGGTGTAGAGCACATAGGGTGCCAACCACCCCCATGGATGACTAACCCATGGGCTGCTGGGTTCTGTTGTTTCTGAGGTGTTCTGAGTGTAGATTCTCTGGTAGCATATGAGAGTGGATTCATGGCTTGTCATTGAAAATCTCCTATGCTACCAGAGAATCTACACTCAGAACACCTCAGAAACAACAGAACCCAGCACCCCATGGGTTAGCAACCCATGAGGGTGGTTGGCACCCTATGTGCACTTCACTACCACTCACTCCAGGCCACCCCAGTGTCCCACAGGTGGAGTTATGGGGCTGCTGAAACCTCCATTATTCCCTATGGGAAAAAATCTTAAAGATGCATAAACCTCAAAAATTTCTAAGGGATCAGACCTTTGTCTATTTGGAATCTGGATGCACCACCCCTTGGGGCACTACCACCCAATCCACTGTTTTGCCCCTGAAGCCCCCATAAACAAGTTGAAAGAGTGAAGAGAATGATGAACAACAACGACACTTAATTTTTTGGCACAGTTATTTGAGAATTTTGCAGCAGGCGAGAGCCTGTCCCTTTGGCACTAGCACAGCAGCACAACCCATTTGTGGATTCAAGCAATCTTTCAATAAAAACACTCCCTCCCCATGGAACAGTGACTATAGGTCACTTGAGATAGTAAGATAGACCAATGACCTGCCTTGGTACTATGGAACAGCTTCAAATGTTCATTTAACTGGAGTGAGCAGTAGCCCAAACAAATCAGCCTACTGTTCAGAATTGTTGAGATTTATCATCACGGCATTTAAGAAAGTGCAAAACCATGGATCATGGTTACAAGAAAGAGAGAAGCAACTAAGATTCCTGGGGATATCAATAGATTGACAGGGGTATCCCCCCCTCCTTTTGTCTCCTGTAGTCCCGTGTGGATGACCTGTCCCTGCAATGGCAAAAGTTGTGAACCACTGGCTTAGACATCATGTCCCACCACATCACAGAACTTTCCTAACCAGCTTATGGAAAAGCTTCTCCATGCAACTTATACCATGGCTTTTAGCAAGAGCTTTGGAATTGCATTGAGCTCCCAAAGATATTTGGTTATTTCTGTCTTAAAATGCTGACTTCCAAATCCCTTTGCAAGGTCAGTTTGCATTTCAATCACACTGAATACAACACATATTTAACTAAACCATTCATGCCATACAGGGAAGCTCTGCCAGCTTTTTGCATATCTTATCTTCTGCTAATCACTCAGTGCCTCAGCTGGAGTCACTGAGTCAGAGAAGTCAATTTCAATTGCAATGCTTTTCCAAAGAACAAAGTATTCGGGTCCAAAACAGAGTCATTTTGATTTGGAAACAAAAATCTCTGTTTTTTAATTCTTGATTTCGTTTTGGTTACAAAACCTCTGAAATTGCCATTTTTGGGGGACAAAACATTTTGTACCCGAATTGAAATGCACAAACCTATTAGAAACTTATTTTTTCACCCAAGCTTTTAAACTTGATCGTGGTTTTAAATTGTGTTAAGGTTTTTATTTTTGTCTTAATTTGTTTTATGTTTTTGAAAACTGCCCAGAGATGGAAGTGTGGGGTGGTCTACAAATTAGATAGATAGATAGATAGATAGATAGATAGATAGATAGATAGATCAAAATACTGCAACAAATTCAAAGCTTTATCTGGGAAGAATGTTTTTATTGGGATCATCAATAAATCAGTAAAACATATGTACCCTCTCACATACATCCTAAGTATAATCACTTGAAAAACATTAATTAAAACTTTGAATTGTTGAGCTTGCTTGCTCAACAATTGCATTGGCATCCGTTTGACATTACTAATGAATTTTATGAAACAAGTTATTAAACAAGTGCTGGACATCCAGACTGGCATTGTGCAGGTGACGCAGTTTGAGTTCCAGACTACTGCTCTGCTCTCTCGTGAACGTGGGAAGGGGCAATTTTCACCAACCTTCCTGTCTCTCTGAATTCCACTGTGTATCACCAAAATTTGTCCCTGATGGTCATGTGATCTTCAGGGACATATTTTAGTGGCTTAAGAGGGAAGGGAGAATTGACAATAGCCAGACCCTTCCCCACTCAAGTGACAGTGCAGTGGTAATCGAGAACTCATACTGTTGCAGGTGCACAATGCTAGTTTGGATGTCAGACAATGACATTAGAAATGGAAAAATTTCCCTGGAAAAATTAAGTATGGTGGATCCAGCCCACATCTCTTGTTGCAGAGAATTTGGTACTCAAACTGCACTGGGAGATTATTATTTAATGTGGTTCTCCTCCCATCCACAATTATAATCTCTGTTCCATTTTGCTGTTTGTAGGATACTTGTTGGAAGACTCATATTTTCTTTATTTGTCATTGTATCTCAACCACACCAAACTCTTAGTATGTGTGTATTGATTGTCTAAAAGATTTGCACATAGGAATATACTTTCACTCCAGCTGCTGAAAATACAATGTTCTGGACGCATCTCTGGAAATGGGAATTTATGTTCTAGGACTTCCCAATAATATTCTCATTCTGGCATGCAAGCTGCCTGCCTCCACCCCTATTCTGGGCTACACTTCATCTATGTGGGCACTGAACAATTATGGTGATCCTACTTGTGACTAAGATACTTCTGCTTAGAAGTTGGAAATCCAGGATTCTTCCAGTGCATAATGAATGCAAATCAATACATTACGTTGACACAGTAAGAGAATGTGTGATGTTTCACAGAAGAGGGATCGCAGACAAATGAAGGGATCTGTTTGACATCACCAGAAGCCACTGGGGAGACTGATAATAGCAGTACCTTAACTGACTCAGCAGTCAGACAGATTTTACACAATCATTGAGAGGATCCAGTCCCCATGTCTCTCTCTTTCTTTTCTCCCACCCTTGCACCTCAGAGATTTGGTAACAATCTTCTCTGAGTTTTCTCTTACTGTCCAAGCAGGGGTGGAGCCACCATGGGGCAAACGGGTTCAAAGAACCCGGGTGGCCCGCCAATCAGGGGCTGCACCTTGGAGCCCTGACATGCCCCCACATCTGACATCTGATGTAGGGGCGTGATTTTGCTCCCAAACAGGGGCGGATGGCCCTGTTTGCAAGAGAAATCAGCTAGCGCTGAATTTGCAGCCCAGCCAGAGCAACTCTCCTTGCCTTTTAAAGGCAGGGAGAGCTGCTTCTGGCCACACTGAAAACGCAGCACTGGCTGATTTTGTTCCACACAGCCGCACGGCCCCATTCGGGGGCAAAGCCATGCCCCCTGCGTCTGACGTATGATGTAGGAGGCATGGCTAAATGCACAGTGCATCATATATCAGGTGCTGGGGCTAGGGTGTGTGTGCGCGCGGCAGAAGCAGAACATGGGCCACCGCTTGGCTCCCTCCATGCCTGTGTCCAAGACCATGTGACAGGAAAGACGGGTGGAGCATGAGAGCAGTAGTGGACCAGCTGAAATCTGCAGGGGAGATAACCCAGCAGTCTCCCACCACATGCACAGTTTCACCCAGCCCAGTTCCTGGCCAGGGAGGAAGCTAAGGGGCTGGCCTGGCTCCTGGGAGGCTGGAGGAGTCTCCTACCTACCTGGTGGGACTGGCTTATACTGCTTGTTCTGGGGTAGATGAGTGAGAGAATGAAGCTTCTTTAGACAACAAAGTCCTTTAAAAATAATTACCTCAAATTATTGGACCATAATATTCTACTAATATATAACTATAATAATATAGGACCATAATATATAAGACAATATATTGTCTGACACTTTGCTGTAAAGTTCCAGTGTGATGGATGAGGGAGCAGAATATTTTGCATTGAGCTTCTGCTACCCCTTGCCACCCCTTGGAGTTATGGCTTTTAGCTGAGGCTATTTCAACTTCCTTCGGAGCTTAGAGTTGCATATTTTGGCTATGGTTTATGTCTCCTCCTTCTCAGAAATTGTCCAGCTTTACATGGTAGGTTTAAAATGGTTTATTTCTTTAAATGTGTGCTATAATTACTTCTGATTTTATTGAAAGCTGCCTTGGAGGGTATTGTGCTTGAAATGTGGCATACTAAATTTATTATAAAATACAAAGTAAATAAGCAACTTCAGCCCCATGCACAAATGCATACATGCATGTGCGCACATGCACACACATACTCACACAACCTGGGGTGGTGCAGTCATGTGGGGAAATTGTGCCATGCTTATTATAAGTATAATTTTAAATAATAATAATAATCACATTTTGCAAGGAGGTGATATTGAACAATGACTAACAACTGGGAAAACTCATCTCATAATGAAAGACCCAGCAAAAGGTGCAGTTCCAAGTAATTATAGACCGATAACCTGCCTGCCAACCATGTTCAAATTATTAACTGGAATAATAGCAGATGAAGTAATGCAACACTTATTAATTAACAAACAGCTTCCAGTTGAAGAGAAAGGAAATTGCCCAAACACCAGAGGCACAAAAGACCAACTGCTGATTGACAAAATGATTTTAGAAAATTGCAAGAGAAGAAAAACAAATCTAAGTGTTGCATGGATTGACTACAAAAAAGCCTTCGACTCATTGCCTCACACATGGATACTAAAATGTTTAGAAACAACTGGTGTCAGCAAAAACATTCAGATATTTATTTTAAAAAGCAATGAGCATGTGGAGTACACAGTTAACAATCAATGGTGAGACACTTGGACAGGTTAGCATTAGAAGAGGTATTTTCCAAGGCGACTCACTATCCCCTCTGTTGTTTGTAATCGCCATGACCCTACTTTCACAAATACTAAACAAAACAGGTCTCGGATACCAAACATCTAAAACCTCAAGTCAAATCAACCATCTGCTGTACATGAACGATCTGAAGTTGTATGGAATTCCCAGTCAGAAATCGAATCACTGCTAAACACTGCTAACACTGTATTCAGTAGTGATATAGCAATGGAGTTTGGACTAGACAAGTGTGCTGCATTAATAATGAACAGAGGGAAAATAACAAAAACAGAAGGAATAGAACTGCCCAATGGAAGCAAGATCAAGAACCTGGAAGAGAAAGAACATTACAAATACTTGGGCATTCTCCAGGCTGATAACATTGCACACACTGAAGTTAAAAGAAAAATTGGAAGTGAATACATCAGGAGAATTAGAAAAATCCTCAAGTCCAAACTCAATGGCGGGAACACCATACAAGCCATAAACACCTGGGCTATACCTGTTATCAGATAAACTGCAGGAATAATAGACTGGACCCAGGCAGAGCTAGAGATGCTAGATCGTAAGACCTGGAAAATAATGACCATCCATCATGCTCTGCACCCCCACAGTGACGTAGATAGGCTATACCTCCCTCGCAGCTCAGGTGGAAGAGGAATGCTGCAAGTCCATCAAACAGTAGAGGAGGAGAAAAGAAGCCTTGAAGAATATATCAAGGACAGTGAAGAAAATGCACTTCAAATGGTCAATAATGCGAAACTATTCAACACCAATGAAACAAAACAGGCCTACAAGAAAGAACAAGTCAAGAACCGCGCAGAAAAATGGAAAAATAAGCCACAGCATGGTCAATACTTGCACAATATAAGTGGAAAATCAAACATCACCAAGACCTGGCAATGGCTTAAGAATGGCAACTTGAAGAAAGAAACTGAGGGTTTAATACTGGCTGCACAAGAACAGGCACTAAGAACAAATGCAATAAGAGCAAAAGTCGAAAAATCCACCACAAACAGCAAGTGCCGCCTTTGTAAAGAAGCAGATGAAACCGTGGACCACCTAATCAGCTGTTGCAAAAAGATTGCACAGACTGACTACAAACAAAGGCATGACAAAGAAGCAGGGATGATACACGGGAACACCTGCAAAAAAAACAAGCTACCTGTAGCCAATAATTGGTGGGACCATAACATTGAAAAAGTTGTAGAAAATGAAGATGCAAAAATATCATGGGACTTCTGACTACAAATAGACAAACATCTGCCGCACAATACACCAGATATAACTCTAGTCGAGAAGAAAGAAAAACAAGTTAAAATAATCGACATAGCAATACCAGTTGATAGCAGAACAGAAGAAATAGAAATAGAAAAAAATCACAAAATACAAAGATCTACAAATTGAAATGGAAAGGCTGTGGCAGAAAAAGACCAAAATAATCCCAGTGGTAATTGGCGCCCTAGGTGCAATTCCAAAACACCTTGAAGAGCACCTCAACACCATAGGGCCCACAGAAATCACCACCAGCCAATTACAAAAAGCAGACTGGGAACAGCCTATATTCTGCAACGATATCTATAATAACAGCAACAACATTGATAATAAAATTCAGCCATCCCAGGTCTTTGGGAAGGACTTGATGTCTGGATAAAACAAACCAGTCAATAATACCTGTCTGACTGTGTAAACAAGAATAAATAATAATAATAATAATTAATAAAACTTTCTTTGTTAGCCACCCCATAACAAATTGTTCTCTGTATGGATTATCACCACAGAGGATAAATACATATAATAAAAACACACACCACATTAAATCATAACAGACAAAAATGGTGAAAATAAAATACAAAATAGAATACAAAGCAGCATTAAAAACTCATTTTAAAATTAGTCAAAAATCAGATAAAATCTGAATAACCAAATTAAAAAACCTGCAAGAGACTGATAGTTCCATTTGTGTTTTTGACTTACTTTGGGAGAGTCTCAAACAACTGTCCTCTTGACTTGTTCACATTTTCCATTAAGACAGAACCATTTCAGATACAGAGAACTGGGCACTTTTGTCTGTCAGCTAGTTCCTTCCACAATGCTGACATTCATGCTGTTGGGGGAAGGACATGGATGCTTCCCCTTAAAGATATTCTGTGGGGAAGTAGATGCCGCCTCTCAAAAATAATTCAGGGAAGAAATGGATGCCTACCCTCAAAGATATTCTAGGTAGAAATGGGTCCTTCCCCTCAAAGATATTGTGGGTGGAAGTGGATCCTTCCCCTCAAAGATGTTGCCAGTGGAAGTGGATCCTTCCCCTCAAAGGTATCCCAGGAGAAGTGGATATCTCAGGGGAAGCTTCTCCTCAAATATATTCCAGCCTCTTACCTCAATGTCCAGCCCTGCCCTTTTGTGGGAGGGAGTTAACTTCTAATCTTTTTAATATAGAGAGCAAAGGAAAAATATGCCAGTAGTATTCTACTCAATTGCTTTGTAAGAAACCAAGCTGCTCAGCCCTTCCAGTTTTCTGGGCAATGGGCTGACGGACAAACACTCAAGATTACATTGTACTAACAGATAAAATTATGTTATTTAAAATAAGTAATACACGCAATTTAAATATATTAGACTACATTCATATGGAGGGTTTTTTTCTTGTTTGATATGAATGATGCCCCCTTCCTTTAGCCTATCACCATCAACACAATAATTCTGGCAATGAACCTGAGCATTGAAAAAACGATATTGTGATTCTGTACTTTGCTGACATATTACCTTAGCCAATAAGTACTTGCAATAGTTCTTTCCTTTTAAAAAAAACACAGTAAAAGAAACTTTTAATAAAAGTATTTTTGAAAGGCAGCAGATGGGGGCGGGATGATTACGGACAAAAGTTCAGGATGGTAATGAACTGAATACACCTCTAATTATATTGAATTTACAAGTAATAGAATGAAGCAATATTAGAAATTACTTCTGAGTGAAATGTGGTGCCTCAAGGCACAAAAAGTGTCCTTCCAACTTAAGAAAAATGAATGCGTGTTCTATCATTATACTCAGTTTTAAATATCTGTGCCACTACAAACTTCAAAATGAACTCCAAAGGGCATTCATTTGGGAGTGGAGAGCAAGAATACAGGAAACAGAATACATAACCATTTCATGGAAACTTGGATACATGTCCCCCCTCCCCTTCAAATTAGATAGAATTTTGGATCTCTTACTTATAATCTTGGTGGAACATGGCTTGTAGGAGAGAGAATTTCAAAAAACATAACCTCCCAAGAATCTAAACCTAGTGCAAATGGAGGCACAAGATTCTTGAGAAATGTTTTAGGGAGAACGATAAATCCTTAAAGCACTTGACTTGACAGGAACCACAAAGAAATAATGGGGACTAGCTGGGCTGGGTGTAGTTCTCTCCCCCACCCCCGCCACTTTCATTGCCTGCCCGCCACGGCTTTCTCTTCCCTGCCTGCTCTCCTGCCACTGCCGTTTTCTTCACCCGACTGCCTGCTGCCACCATTTTGTTCTGCCCACCGCTGGCTCCACTTTCTCCCCTGCATTCCTGCCCACCACCACCACTGTTTTCTTCCCCCCAGCTGCCCGCCCAGCCGCCACAGCTGCCTTCTTCCCCCTGCCCAGCCCACAAACCTGTCCGGCACCTCCGCTTTCCTCTCCCCCTGCCGGCAGTTTGCTTGCGAACTCTCACGAGAGCTGCTACTCATGGGATTAATGACAGGTACGCCTTAGAGAAATATTTTACATTTATATATATATATATATATATAGTGTTGAGAATTAGAGTCTATTCCAAGGCTGCAGAACTAAGTTGTTGGACTACAATGCCCATCATTCCTGAGTACTGGCTACTGTGGCTGGGGATGATGGGAGCTGTCATCTGTTAGAGAAACTGCTCCAGGGTGATTGGAGAACACCCCAAAATCTACCTTCTCACGTGGGGGAAATTAGCTCAGAAAGGAACAGTTTTGCATTAGTTTTAATTTGCGCAAAGTGTGGACTCAGGAAATGACTGGAATGAGACAAGATATAAGTTTCAAAATAAAAAGAAGGTATTTATTGTAGGGAGGTACAGAGGAGAGAAATGTGTAGTTGCATGTAACTGCAATGAGGCATTTTAGCTTAGCGTCCTAATTGTGTAAGTTCCCAAGTGGGCAAGAGAAACGTTTTTAGAGAAGGTGGTCAGATTTAAGAAAGGGGGGTAGAGACAGAACTTGGGCCCAGGGAGGCAGATATCACCTGGTCTGCATGAAGGGGTCCGGGAACCTCCGATGAACTTCGTTCCTCAGGAACAGGTCAGGCCAAGGTGGGTGCAGGAAGTTTGGAAAGGTTAATTGGTAAATGTGATTCCAGCAGGGTACTTTCTCCGTGGACCCAGTTTCCTAAGTTAGCTAGAAAGACTGGGCAGATCAGGCTGGGCCAGAAACCCAATCTGGAGAGTGGCACGAAATACTGAGCTGTATTTCTGTGCGTGATGGCCAGTGGGCAGAAAATCGCCCAAAAAGCTGTTGGTAACTCCAAGGTAACTGGTATGTAAAGAGCACACAAGTCACAAGGAGCACCTGATGGAGTCCCAAGTGAAGCAAACAAGGGAGCACGCAAATCCCAGGGAGCACACTGGATCATGTAACTGGGGGGTCCTATACCCAAATATATATCCTGGGGGCAGAAAAGCTTTGCTGGCAACACATCTCAACACAGTGCCAAAGTTGTGCAGCCCTGGTCTAACCCAGTTCATAACCAGTGAAGGGGGAGTACTGTTTACGTTTGCATGATCATCACTTCATTTTGTTGTACATGATTACTGTGCATATTGAGCTGGTTCAAACATATATATTCATGATGTGATGGCTGCAGCATCAAGTGATTATTAGAATGTCTGAACGAGTCACCAGATATAATACAATGAACAAACTTTCATTTCAGATCATCTCATCTCAAAAGGAAAGGCCTAAATCCAAAGAAAGTTAGTCAGGCCGACCCATTGAAATTAATGGGACTCAAGTTAGTCATGACCAGTGTGTCTCAGTAGTACTTACGCAAGATTAACTTCTCAAGATTTAAGCCAATGTTTTTGAATGGGGACAGTTCACACATCCAGCTGCCAATCAGGCATACAGTAATCAACAGTACATTGAAACATCAAGTGTTATATACAAGTGTGAACTGTTCCTGGCCTTGATTAGGGGTGTGCAATTCAATTTGAGATCAAATTGATTTGGGTCGAATCGGGCAATTTGCAGATTCAAATTCAAATTGAATCAACCTCAAAACAGAGGGTCCAAATTGGGGTTGAAATGAACTACCTCCCAGTTTGACCCGAATCGGTTTGGGTGATTCAAACACCATCTTGAGGCCCATTTTCCTGGAAAAATGGGCCTCAGAATTATGTTCCTTTCTAGGGTCTACCAACTGGTCTACCAACTGGGGTCAGCAGGTAGACCAGCCCTCCGCTCCAGACTTGGCACATCTGCCCATCTCAGAGGACTGGGTAGACCAGTCCTCTGAGGTGGGCAGAAACGCTAAGTCTGGAGTGGAGGGCTGGTCTACCTAATGACCAACTGGTAGACTAGCTCTCCCCCCAAAAAAGCACTATTTGGGGGCCTGTTTTTCCAGCAAAATGGGCCTCAAAATGGCACTCAAATCACCCAAGTCGATTTGGGTGATGCGAGGGTGATTCATCAAGAACAGCTGACCAAGAAGCTGGCTGTTCTCGATAAATCAATTCAATGGTTCTGCAATTCAATTTGACCTCAAATTGAATCACAGAATTTGATTTGTGCACATCCCTAGCCTTGATGACTACCAGCTATGTCAAAATGCTGACTCCATTGAAAAGTCTTGTATATGAGTGGTATTAAAATTCCATCTATGGTTCTAAGTTTTAGTCTGTCATGACCTAGTCCCACATGAAAACCATAACTGGCAATCTTAAGTTATGAACGTCAGTGTGTGAACTGGCCCTTAGATTTGTCTTCACAAGACTTTGTGCAAATCTGCATTTTGAAATTAATTTAAATTTTAATCTCAAATGGTGCATTAGTAAGTTAACCTTTCTTAATAACCTTTAAATATGTTATTGAGTAAACCTTTCTGCATGGGCTGAATGAGAAATAAGTTGTCTTTCCCACAACATGTTCTAATAAAGAATTAAGAAGTGATTCAGTAGTGAAAAATATCCCCATCCTGAAAAATTTAGAGCCCTGTTCAGATATGTTGTATGTGTGTTCAAGAGTCTGTACACATGTACATGTTGTTCTATGAATGACTGTACATGCATTAATTTTATTTATTTATTTATTTGATTTGATTTGATTTGATTTGATTTGATTTGATTTGTATACCGCCCTTCCGAAATGGCTCAGGGCGGTTTACAAATAAAACAGAAAACGTTAAAAACAGTTAAAACAGAGATACAAATATAAATACCAATTTAAAACAACTTAAAAAACAATTAAACTATCAAAACAATTAAAACTCTGAAAACCAGGTTAACATTAAAATAATTAAAAACTGATTAAAAACCCTGAAAGGCCAGGCCAAACAGATGAGTTTTATGGGCTCTCTTGAAGGTCAATAAAGAATCAAGATTACAAATTTCTGCTGGGAGTGCATTCCACAGTCCAGGAGCAGCTACAGAGAAGGCCCACCTCTGAGTCATCACCAAACGAACCGGTGACAACTGGAGACGGACCTCCCCAGATGACCTTAACGTGCGGTGGGGATCATGTTAAAGAAGGCGCTCTCTAAGATATCTTGGACCCAAGCCGTTCAGGGCTTTAAAGGTAATAACCAGCACTTTGTATTTTGCCCGGAAACATATTGGCAGCCAGTGTAACTGTTTCAAGACAGGCATCATATGGTATCTCCGGGTTGCCCCAGAGACCAATCTGGCTGCCGCATTCTGAACTAACTGAAGTTTCCGGACTATGTACAAAGGCAGCCCCGCTTAGAGCGCGTTGCAATAGTCAAGCCGGGAGGTTACCAGCTGATGCACCACTGTTTTGAAAAGTGAACCTGAGTACAGGTCCCTCACATGCATGGTACAGATAGGAAGTGCACTGCTGTATGTGTGTAACCGTGAATATCTGTACATGTATACAGACTAGTCCATGCGTACCCTGCACACAGATTGTACACAAATTGAACATAACATGTGAATACGGCTTAGAAGAACACACAGGTGGCTCAGTCAAAAGCTATGTACGTGCATGCAGTATCTCTCATTGACATAGACTGAATAGGTGGATTCTGTGGACAGATGGCCTTTTTCTGTATTAAGCTGACAATATTCAGACACACATACATCTAGATACATAGAAATAGGGCTATAGAGGGTTACATATGAATAATGATTACAGTAGGATAAAACTTGCTAACTGGATGTAGAAGCACCTTTTAAAGTGGCAAGGGGAGAGTAACTGTCCCTTTTCATCCCAGTGGTTCTTCCCGTGGGTGTTACTGCTGACTCCCGCATGTTTCTTTTCAAATTGTGAGCTCTTTGGGGACAGGGGCCCATTTTCTTATTCCATTTTGAGAACTCTTTTGTGCTGAAAAATGGTATATATACAGAAGGAAGAGGAGAAGGAGAAAAAGAAAACAGAGTTGTGCTGTATTCCAAATTAGGCATGTGCATGAACAAATTAGGGCTGTGCACTGGTTTGGTGCCGTGGGGAGGGGAGCGCCAAGCAGGGTCTTTAAAAAAGAGGAGAGCAGTTTCTTACCTGCTCTCTGCTGCTGCATGCAGGTTCCTGCTGTGGTGGCACTCGTCCCAAGAACCCGAGCATGGTGTTGGCATGTACATGGCATCCTAAATGGTGTTGCTGACCCTGCAAATGGTGCCTGTGTATGTGCAGATGCCATGTCCGTGCCGGCACTGTGCATGGGTTCTTTGGATAAGCACTGCTGCAGCAGGTAAGGACCTGCTCCCCTCTTTCTAAAAGATCCCGGTTGCCATTCCCCTCCCCGTGGTGCCAAACCAGTTCACTCCTCATCCAAACCGGTTTTGCACCGAACCAGTGCATGAACCTCGCTTCATGCACATTCCTATTCCAAATAGCTCATAGGAGGAGATTCTCACCTCCTCTGAGCTGTTTGTTAGCCAGGTTTAGAGAGGAAGCTGGCCTCCAGATTATCTTTCATGAAGTGATCCAATTTCCACCACACAGACCACTCCCACTGCCATCATATTAACTGAATGAAAATTATGTCATTACCACTATTTAGGTGTCGTATGTCAGGGTGCCCAGTAAGGTTTTGACTTTCTCCCCCACCCCCTCACCTTTGAAGAGCAGAATTCCCAAGTGCTCTTCACTTGGGGGAAATGAATAACACTTGAACTGTTTTTGAAAGCCACCTTGGTGGTCATGTGGGGGCACAAATGATTTGTGCAACTTCAACTTTACATATTATCAATGCAAGAAGCCTATAGGATGTTTTAATTCTAATTGGCAGGGTGTATATATATATGCATTTCCATCACTGGAGCTTCTGAGCATATAGGAAAATAAAGCTGTGCTTATCAGATATATTTCACATTTCTAGTATCTAGCACTATATTTTAC
The DNA here is from genome assembly GCF_027244095.1 of Hemicordylus capensis. Lineage (NCBI taxonomy): Eukaryota > Metazoa > Chordata > Lepidosauria > Squamata > Cordylidae > Hemicordylus > Hemicordylus capensis. The sequence goes on from NC_069662.1 coordinate 117,048,355, forward strand.
AACACTATAGGGATCGCAGAGGATGATACATCACACAATTCATCAACGTCAACAACTTAATCCTTGGCTGGCATGTAAGACGTATAAGTGTTTTTAAAGTACCTTATTGTAAGATGGGAAGCTTAAGGCAGAGCCTAACAATAGAAATGAAAATGAGTTACAAAGCTGAAATCTTAAGGCCTTATGGATTCTGTGCCAGTGATGAAGCACTCAGCATGTGGCATGATAACTGTAGCACCAGGGGAGGAGCATCATGACCTGTGACATTGTTCTAGTGTCATGAACTGACCCAGGTAGAACAATAGAGAGGGTTGGCACTAGTGTTCCCTCGAACAGGAATTCCCAGATGTTGTTGACTACAACTCCCAGAACCCTCAGCTCCAATGGCTTTTGCTTGGGGATTCTGGGAGTTGTAGTCAGCAACATCTGGGAATCCCTGTTAGAGGGAACACGGGTTGGCACCATTGAATTAAAAAAGCCACCATGATTATATATCATAAAACTGTTCTGTGGATACTTTATTTATTTATATATAATTTATTTTATTTATTTATTAATAAATAAAATAATTCTATTTATTCATTCATTCATTCATTCATTCATTCAAACTATTTCTATACTGCCCAAAACTTACATCTCTGGGCAGATTACAATTAAAATAATTTAAAACATCAAATCAATTATCAATTAAAATCATTTAAAACATCAGAAGCATTTAAAACCCAGTATTATTTTTTAAAACTATAAATCTAATTTAAAGAGTAAAACTATAAAGATAAGTGTCTGGATAAGAATAGGTTTGCACTAGCTCAGGGTATGCATGTTAAAAGGCCCCCACTTTCAATGCATCATGAAAGCAAAATCCAGTTTATCATTAGCTAGATGCTGGAAGGAATTGTGTCTGCAGACTAGCAGTACAGTTAAGTCTAGATGTTCTCATTTTCATGTTCACCCAGCAGGTCCAGCAGTTCTCTCCTCCAAATGCTCCTTAAAGTCTGCTTTATCCACACAGTTCAAAAAGAAATGCCCCCACCCGGCCATTGGCAAATTTGGCTGACCACGTGGGAAAGAGCAGCGAGGGTGGTGATCTGATGTAGAGAAAGAGTTAACAACTCATTTCTCCTGCTGCTTTCCCAACTATTTCCCAGCCACTGTCTCCCAAAGCGACCTTTCCTGAAAAATAGATTTGTCAGGGTATAGTTACACATGTTTGCATATAACACATATTTAGGCCCTTGAGTCCTTCCAGATGGAGAAATGCTGTTGGAAAATGCAAGTTGTTTCCGATTATCCATGCAGCATCTACTACTACCACTACTGCTACAAATATTTATTTACTGTTCTTCAACCAGAGTTCACAAAACGGTTTACACAGAAAAATAAATAATACATAAATAAGATGGCCCCCAGTCCCCAAAGAGCTCACAATCTAAAAAGAAATATAAGAACGTAAGACAGATACCAGCAACAGCCAGTGGTGCCATGCTGCGTTGGGGTTTGATGGGGCTAGATGACATATTTGCCCATCACGGAATTTTGCAGTGCCATCTGCTTGCCATTTTCTGGAAATCCATGATGAAAATCTCGTTGTTTATCAGACCACCTTAAAAGAATGTTCAAAGTAATCTGAAAAGAGGTTATTCTCATCATAGATTGCCAGCAAAAGGCTAGCAGATGGGGCTGCAAAATTGTGCAATGGGCAAATGTGTTATCTAGATGCTAGCAGCGCATGGATTTTCCAATAGAATATTTGAAAATATGGGGCCACATATTTTCACAGATAGTATTAGGAATTCTAAAGGGGTTAGTTGGGCAAGTGGTGAGGGGTGCCTTACATCTGCACTGTTCACAAATTACTTAGGTAAAACAGTACATTACATTTCTCCCTATAAGTAGGATTAACTTTGGTGAACTAGCATAAAGATATCACAGAATTTTGCCCTGCTGTGTGTTCTGGAGAAGAGATACTTCACTCTTATAATGGGAAGGAGCATCCTGAGAAGCAATAGAGCTTGAGAAGCAATGGAGATCTCTAGTCTGATAGTGTTCACTATCAGCACCAAGGGCTCCCTCCCGCTTTACTTTAAAAACGGTAAAGTGTGCCCTCGAGTCGGTGTCGACTCCTGGCAACCACAGAGCCCTCTGGTTTTTCTCTGGTAGAATACAGGAGGGGTTTACCATTGCCATCTCCCACGCAGATGCCTTTCAGCATCTTCCTATATCGCTGCTGCCCAATATAGGTGTTTCCCATAGTCTGGGAAACATACCAGCGGGGATTCAAACCGGCAGCCTCATGCTTGCTAGGCAAGTCATTTTCACTGCACCATTAGGTGGCTTCTAAGGGAGCTAATTCACATATAATTATCTTAATAAAGAAACTCAACCTGCCTTCTCTCTCTCTCTCTCTCTCTCTCTCTCTCTCTCTCTCTCTCACACACACACACACACACACAAACACGGTGTGCACAAAACCGGATTTCCCCGGTTCAGTTCGAGTCCAGAATGGACTCAAACCAGACTGGGCATGCTTGGTTTTGGTACCCCAAACACCACCCAGTTCAGTCCGGGGGGGAGGTAACACAGGTTGTTGTTTTTAATTTTTAACTTTTAAAAATTAAATTTTACTTACTACTACCCAGGCCAGGGGCTTAGATTCGGCCACAGGGGGTCTCCAGAAGTGCCCCCTTTCCTCGCCGCATCCCAACCATGCAGAGGCCCATTGGTCATGTGCGGAAGCCTCCAAAATGGCCACCACAACAGAGGGCAGGCCTGAAACGGGCTGAAGACTGCCCGAACTGGGTGATTTGTACTTAAATAGAGGTGGGGGGATGGGAACTTCTGGAGATAGACATATACCCCATGGCCAAATCTAATCCCCCGGACTGGGTGGCAGTATGTAGAATTTAATTTTTTAAAGTAATTAAAAAAAAAAAAAACCCTCACGAAACCCACCCACCCCTGAACTGCCAGTGGGGTTTGATTTGATAGCATACCGAACCGTGTGTGTGTGTGTGTGTGTATTTGGTTTGATATCAGACCATCGGACCTGTTCAACTGAAAACCTGTTCGCACCTCCCTAACACACACACACACACACTACAGTCAACCAAGAAGATCGGTAGTGGTAGGGTTTGGTCACATTATCTCCGCCCAAGGCAGGGAGAGTGTGATGAGGCCATCGCCACATATCTTAGACATCTTCAAATTGCACCCTTTCCCCCAGCATTCAAAATGTGTTGCAACAGTAGCACTGGCTGCTTTGCATCTCTATATTCTTTTATTTATTAAGAGGAATGTGAGTTACCTCTCGTGAGAATAGCAGAGACCTGAGGGTTTGTTAAAAAGAAGTAACGTATGAACATATTTCATACTTTGTTATACATGTTACTTTGATGAAGATAAAATCTCTTTTTTGCTTTTAGAGTCTAGGAAGCATCATCATTATTCCCTCTGAAGTTGGGCACCTGGCAGTTTGGAAGTGAAATGGGCCTTTCAAAAAGAAGACAGTGGTTTCTGCATTCTAGACCTCCTAAACACTGAGGTTCCTGCATACCTGGGAGTCTTTCTACCCTAGATCAGCACACGTTCCTGATTTCTGATAATCAGTTAATGTAAAACAAGGAGACATGACAGAGGCCAATAAAATCATGCATGGTGTGGAGAAAGTGGATAAAGAACTTTTTTTTAAAATCACTCTCACATAACACTAGAACCAGGGGTCATCCCATGAAACTCAGTGCCAAGAAATGTAGGACTGGCAAAAGGAAGTACTTTTCACACAACATACAACCAACCTTTGGAATTCTCTGCCATAAGATGTGGTGACAGCCAACAGCCTGGATGGCTTGAAGAGGCTAGGACTATCAGTGGCTACTAGTCTGAGGCCTATAGGCCACCTCCAGCCACCGAGGCAAGATGTCTCTAAATACCAATTGCTGGGGAATAACAGTAGGAGAGAGGGCATGCCCTTGTCTGTGGGCTTCTCAGAGGCATCTGGTGGGCCACTGTGTGAAGCAGAATGCTGGTCTAGATAGGCATTGGGCCTGATCCAGCAGGGCTCTTCTTATGTTCTTAAGGTCAGAGATGGGGATCTTGCTCATGTGCTAAAGCCCAGCTGGGTAGGATGGTTTTTCTCCTACCTTGTTCCAAAGCTGGGGATGGAATCTGGGGATGGTATGCTCATCCTACCCAGCTGAAACTTAGCACACAAGCAAGATCCCTGCTTCTGGTCTTGTTTTACACTCACAGACAATCAGAAATCAGAAGCACATGCAGGTCCTGAAATAGGGTAGGAGGCATCTTCTGTCCTAGTAATGATAATCAGAACAGCCCTGCTAAGGGTCTTGGGGTAGGAATTGGGGTTGTGGGGAAGCATGCCATGAAGTTAAAGATTTCCTCCCTACTCTCCAGAAAACTCTAGACAAAAGTCAGGATGCTAAGCCCTTCAGCATTATCGAGCACATGAGGAAAGGGATCAGAAGAATGGAAAAGAAAAAAGGAGTACTTTTCCCTCTTCACCCAGGGGCGTAGGGAGACTCCCGATGGCCCGGGGACAAAGTTGTTTTGGGGGGTCCCCACGTGGAGACCAGCTCCAGTTGTGGAGGTAAGCACCTATTAATCTCTCACCACTGCCCCACCGCACCCCATCAGCACCTGCACTGGAGAGACCATGGCAAGGAACATGCCTCTAAACAGCAAAGGACACCCTGCAACATTCTGTTGCATATTCCCATTTGTAAAATGTGTGGAAGGTCAATGTCGTCATTTAATGAACTTTCGGAAATATTGATATCTGCATGTGGATAAAGAGCCCACTGCTAGTCTTGTCACAGTTCACCTCACCATTAGCCTGTAAACTGCCTTTACTTTGAACCTGCCAAATGGAACTATGTTTCACGTTGGAAGTGATATAAAGAGAGAGAAAGGTGGACCTTGATATATTACAAATCTTTCACAGCATGAAATAACCATTGCCTATTATTCTACCCCTGACATTTTTATTTTTAAAGGAATTTCGCTTGATTTGTGTTGGTGACACCTCTGATATGTTGTTTCCAGTGACCTTACATCCAAAACCAGTAGTGTGTGACATTTGCCCAGATTAAAAAAAAACCATTAATGGCATAAGAGAGTTTATTTTCCTGATCATAAATTAAGTTTAAATAACTCTGAATTTATTTTAAACTCCTCACTACTTTTTACTGTCGTCTACCCAATAAATGTATTTATTACCGGCAGCTTAACCTGGGTTTCCTTGGCAAAGCTATTCACAGAGGCTTCTATGCACAGGCTCATCTCTGTGGCCTCGTGCTGAGGCAACACACAGTAATCTGTGCCAAATAAAGAAGATGAATCGTTGGTGGTTAACTGAAAGCAACCTGGGATGAAAGAATGTCTGTTTCCCCCTTAAGTTAATTAAGCAAAAAAGATGGAGATGGGGTGTATCCATCATTGCAAGATACATTAAATTCATGTTTTTGGAGTACTGCAGAATCCCAAATCGATGCTGAAAACCTGTAAAGCTTGGTGCAGAGAGTTTAAAAAAACCTACATATCGGGATAGTTTGTCTCAGGATAGCCCTAATAAGGAGAGAATAGGAGAATCTGAAAGGGCATTCACATCTTAGATTGGCAAAAAGAGATGTTTGTTTTCAACCCATGCAGGCTGTAGATGGCTCTGCCTTCACCCATCAGGTCCCCTCCTCGTCCCTTCCCATTCACACCAGAGGTAACCGTCACTGGTCCCACAGTTTGTATGACAAGACTAACCTTGAAGAAGCTACTTATTTTCATTTTTATAACAGTCTAGCAAAAAGAAAAAGTAAACATAATACAATCTAGTCCTTCCACCTCCCCACCCCCACCCCACGCCCACCCTCCTGTTTGAAGACACAAATTGATTGCCCTACCAGATACAAAGGAAAGGAAAGGGAATGAAAAGAAGGGGGAAACCTAGAACCCACAGATAGAATAAAATCAACTTGGTGTGGTACAGAGTATGCACAAAGAGGTATGTTTGTTTATATTTAATTATATTTATGTTGGTTTGGTGTGGTCAGGGAAGAATAATGAACTAGGAAGTTCTGCAAATGTTTTGGAATTTTCAGTTACCTCTTTTGTTGAAAGTGACTGGTTTGTGGACTTCCTGGTCTAATAATTCCTTTACTCATTGATCAACGTTTGGAAAGTAGATTGGTTCCCAGTGCTGCAATGTTGCACATTTTGTGATCAATATGGGAGCCATACCTAATGGTCTAGTGACATGGCCCAGTTTTCGGGATATAGCCCAATATAGCCAGTATAAAAATTCAGAGTGTTTAAGAAAACAAACCTATCACCATTCCCTCCACCTGTTTTTCCAGATGGGCAAGGATATATCAAGAAAGTGAGGTGTTTCAAGCTGACACACTTGGCATAAGGGATTTTCTCCAAGTACCCACAATCCGCCCCCCTTTGCTTCTCATATACTCATGTCAATATGATGAATGCAGATGAAAAGAAGAGCACTATGCTTTTCTTCAGCCTAAGAATGCACGCAAATCTCCTCCCAAATGCCTCCAAGCCAAGGTGCTAGTCACTATTGTACAATGTGTGATTGCTAGGAGCACATTGAGTTCCATGGTGATTCAAATTTCGAGGTAATTACATAATTTATTAATGGCACAAAGCTGGTCTCAAGGGTATTGTGATGCCAGAAAAGTAAGATTGATCCCCCAGACCACCTCATCATCAGATTCATAGTGGTAATAGATTCTAAAAGACACTAACATATTGCTGTGCCAAGAAACCTAATGAATAGAATGTTAGCGCTTCATTTTGTAGCTCAGGTGACAAGCTGTACAAAGAAATAACCAAGAAAGACAGGTAAGCCATAAGAAAATGCATGCTGGAGAAGAAAGAACAGGTGCCTCATAATTTCTTTATTTCACAGTTCCTCGTTTAGGAGGCCCATTTTGTGGCAACATGACAGCTCCTACTAATAAAGTCCCTGGGTTTATTGTGGCCTAATAAAAGGTACATGAAATTTCCCAGGGAACAGACTACCTTAGCTTTGCTGAAATATAACATTTCATGATGGCATCACTGATTATTTCTTGAAAATGCCTTGCATTCCATTTCAATGCATACCTTCCCAAAAGAGACATAGGTCACATTCCATTGCACAGTTAACTCCCACCAAAACAGGGAGTTGACGCATGTCTTCCTCTGGATTGGATTGTGGCCATAATTTGTTATTAAAATGTCATCAAACCTTTATTTCCCTCCCCCACTGATATTTGGATTCTGAGTTAATTATTACTCTTTATATAATAGGTTTATGCCGGATTTCTGTCGGTGATGCACTTAATTAGGAGGTTTATTTAGACATAACCCCTGCCATTTTACGGAGGCGAGATTACCGATGGCTTAGAAGCCATCGTCATAAGGACTGAAAAACACAGAATAATTGATTAACCAAGAGTTCTTGAAGAGGATGATTTGATTAGGGTAATTTATAGAGATGGTATCTCGTGTCATCCTTTGTCTTTGAAAACACAGAAGGAAATGGCTCCTGAGTACATTTAGCCGCCAGCATGAGATATGGTGCACGTGGCATGATCTCTTATGAGGGGCTGCTCAATTCTGCACCTTTCCAGCTAGTCAAATATCCAATAACAGTACACACTCATGCCCAGGCATCATAGTTCTATGCACACGAAACTTTTCAAACATTGGCTTATAAAAATATTTGGGGTTGTTCACTGCTCTGCTCTCTGTAGCATAAACATTTATTTAAATGGGGCTGTCTTTTCAGTAATGAAGAATGAAGGAAAAACAATGGTCTGATTTTGACAAATTAACTTGTGATTTGGAGAGTCAGTGAAGCAGGGAAGAGACATTCCTAACTATACTAATTAAATGAGCTTGCAACATTTATTTTAATGCAATGGAACCAGCCATATGAAGATGAACATTTTAATTTATTTTGCAGTGACATTATGAAAAATTTCTCTGCTACAGATTATCTACAAAAACAAATCTCATCAGCATCTAGGTTTGTGCATGAAATTTACATCCCTCGCGCAAGTCTGACCTTCCCCAGTGAAAACAAATGGAATGCGCAAAGTTAAAAAGTTTCTGCAAAGGTTGTCTTTCCATTGATGTGATGGTTTATGTTCAAATTACCTCTGTGAAAAACACATTCATTTTTCATGGCGCAGCGTAGATGAAAAATTCCAAATCCATTCTAAGGGGAATGCAAATATACCTCATTAGTTCAAAAACATTTTTCATGAAGGACTGCTGAGTTTTCTCAGGCAGATGAGGTTGTGGAATGAGCCAAGAATGAACACCACGTGTACTAATTGTTTTTAAACTTGTTCCTTCCCTTCCCCGCAACCCAGTTACTATCAAAAACTGAAAACATCTTGGTGGGGGGAGCAATGTGGTTGAGCAATTCTTCCAGACTCTATCCTTTGCCCTTTTGATATGGGAAATAGCTCCATCAAGAAACAGCTTTCTTATGGAAAAGTCTATTTTCTGTCTTATTATCATCTACAGAAATAATGTTAGATGATGCAGGCGGAACATGAAAGTATCATCCAAGAACACTAATGCACATGTTGTAATTGCACGCATTGATACAAAGTCCTATGTCTGGCTGACATTCAACACAAGCTGACATCCTAACTAACAAAGCAGACACATGCTAGCAGATACGTCTGCACTGTGGATGACTTCCAGGGTATCATAACATGGAGTACAGAGGGTGGAGGGGTGATTTTCTCAGATCCTTGTTTTTCCTGGAAATGCCCTGTGCAACACAAATGTTATAGCTGGTTAAAGCTCAGGCTATAACTCTATTGGTTTTCTCTTGTTTTTCCCTAGCTTTGGGCTCCTTGCTATACAGTCCTCAGGGACATATTTTCACGTTGCACAGGGCATTCCCAGGGCAAGCAGGGATTGGACAAAATCACCCACCCTGCACACCATGCTGCACAACTCACTGACGGTTGTTGTTGCAGTCTTGCTTGTTTGGTGGTTTTTGTTTGTTTGTTTGGGTTTGTTTTGGTCTTTTTGCATTACCTTCTTCATTCCGCAGCAGAGAAATGACTTGATTAGCAAGCCAGAGGTTGCCAGTTCGAATCCCCGCTGGTATGATTCCCAGACTATGGGAAACACTATAAGGGAAACACTATATTAGGCAGCAGTGATATAGGAAGATGCTGAAAGGCATGATCTCATACTGTGCAGGAGGCAATGGTAAACCACTCCTGTATTCCACCAAAGACAACCACAGGGCTCTGTGGGCACCAGGAGCTGACACTGACTCAATGGGACATTTTACCTCTTCATTCCTTAAATCTAGGGAGGAAAAGCAAGACTCCTATGAAGATGGTAAACGAGGAGCAGGGGTGTGGTGGTGACAGCTCTTTCCTTTTGTTGAGGGGAGCATGAGGGGAAGTTCTAAAGTCATCAGCTTGTGCCTGTAGAACTTGCCTGAACTGATAACCCTACAGGCAGAAGGAGGTTTCCATTCAAGCAATGGTCCATTAAAAGACGGCCATCTGAAACTGGGGCATTAGGAACATAGGAACATAGGAAACTGCCATATACTGAGTCAGACCATTGGTCTATCTAGCTCAGTATTGTCTTCACAGACTGGCAGCAGCTTCTCCAAGGTTGCAGGCAGGAATCTCTCTCAGCCCTATCTTAGAGAAGCCAGAGAGGGAACTTGAAACCTTCTGCTCTTCCCAGAGCGGCTTCATCCCCTGAGGGGAATATCTTGCAGTGCTCACACATCAAGTCTCCCATTTATATGCAACCAGGGCAGACCCTGCTTAGCTAAGGGGGCAAGTCATGCTTGCTACCACAAGACCAGCTCTCCTCTCAGTCTGAGGTAACAAGTCATATGTTGCCTTATAAATCTAGGAGAAGAGGAAAATGCTAGGTGGGTTTGAAATGAACAGTTTTGCCTAAACTAGATGGTTTTTCTCACTCTCTTAAATTTTAAAACAGGTGAAGTGTTACAATGTGTGATAAGGGTTCCCAGATGTTGACTACAACTCCAAGCATCTCCACCTGCAATGACATTTGGCTGTGGATTATGGGAGTTGTAGTCTACTACATCTGGGAATTCCTGTTACAGGGGAAATTGTTTGCAACCACCTCCCACCTCAGACTTACAACTTGTGTAGAAATCCCCCAGTAAGCCTTTTATACAAACAGGCTCTCTGTGAACAGATCCTGTGCCAGGACTCAAGCAGGGAGGCTGGTGTTTCCTGCAGTTTTCATTGAAGGCTCCGTTTGCAGGGGGGGGGTCTCTAATAGAGGTAAAACTCCAAAGCTAAGCAAATACCATTCTCTATATCACGTGGGGAGCATGGATTACTGCGAAATTTGTTCAAGAGTCCAGTCAGGAGTAAGTAAATGCACTTATTTCCCTTCAAAACCTCATAACAGACAATTGCGCTGGGAATTCAGAGGCTAGAATTGCTATGAGATCTGGCACTGGAGGCCTGTCCACTCATGTGAGATATGAGGATGATTGGATCCAGTGGGCAGGATCCAGACTAAGTTCATGATTTAGTATCTCTGAAATAAATCAGACATGCCTGACTGAAGTCCCATTCTTTTTCAATGGGATTTAGTCATGGATATCTTCATTTAGATCCTGCCGAACATTCTTTTCACCTGGGGCAGATCACCTTGAAGTGGTATATCAGGTTGTAATGTGTTTCACACAGTAGTGTAGCAAGGTCAAGGATGGCCTGTGTTCAGCCATTAACCACAGGTGGGCTGCTGTCGATCCTGCCAACCACTGGCTCCCACGGCTAGGTCTTCTGCTCTGTCCAGCCCTGCTGCCACAGCTATTGCTTCTGCTCTCTTTCCCACCACTGCTAGCGGTCCAGCTCTTCTTCTGCCACCCCCAGTGGCTGTGGCTGTCACTCCTGCTTTTTCCTCTTCTTCCTCCTCCTCCTCCTCCTCCTTTCCCTGTGCTTGCTATCCAGCTCCAAGACCAACCAGAGCTTCCAACCACGCTGCAGCCTGGATGGGAATGAAGAATGCGTGTGCACACTGAAGTGCACACGGGGCGCATGTGTGCTCTTCATGCGCATCCAGGCTCCTCAGCAGCTGGAAGCTTGATTGGCCTCAGAGCCAGATGGCAAGCACAAGGGACAGGGGGTTGGAGGAGGAAAGAGCAGAAGCAATGGCACTGGTGGCAGGCAACATGCAGCAGAAGGCAGGGAAGACCAGGAGGGATTGGTTGCCACTGCAGCAGGCAACAAGTGACTGGGAGAGCAGGAGCCGTAGTGGGCAATGAGTGGCAGAAGCAACAATAGGAAAAGGGCAAGTGAGTGAGCGGGCCCCAGATCCCAGAGGGGCCCATGTTCCAAGGACACTTCGGAACACTGCTAGTCCCACCCTTGGCTTCATAGCACTAGGTTATTGCTCTATAAGAACCTTCTGCAGATACATTGCTTCCATCACTCCAAGAGCATTAGGGGGGGAAATTATGCATTCACAACGTTTGTCTCCAAAACAGATGCCATGCCACCTCTGTATCAGAGTGAAGGTTTCTATAAGCAGGATGCACAGCAGGGGAAATCTATTGCAAATCAACAAGCTTTATTTCTGTCCGTTCCTTTTTAAAAAGCAATTGCCTAGGTCTACACATCTAAAATACTTTCCTCTTTTTTGTTTTCCCAGCCCAAACTGAAAACAGCGATGTGGCCTGTCCCTGCCTTAGGACCACAGGCTACCAAATAGTGGCCAGCTTCACATGTAACACTGGCAAGTAAGACCGGGAGGAGAGCAGCCAGTTGCCGCTGGGCAAGCACGTTGCCACTGCCAACGTTTCCATGTCTTCATACGTGGAAATATGCATAGTGCCCAGAGTGGCGAAAACAGGAGACATTGAATTTGTCAGTTGTCGAGTCCAGAGGAAAGAGTTGTGGTAGGCAAGGACAAGGTAGTGGAGTAGAATCAGGAATATCAATGGTTTATTGAAACAGGTATTATTTCCAGAGAGGCACGTACAGTCCGCCTTCAGTGCTCTTGCTGCTGGCTGTTTGTTAGCCCTGCCTCTACTCCAGGACCGGAATAAAAGTAACTAAAGCACCATTCAAAAGAGCCACACTCTGCCCAACCCTCCCTCTTTTCTTCCTGGCACTCCCACCCATCTGCAAATGGGACTGTCCCTGCATACATCATCGCAAGGGCCTTTAGCAGAAAACTCTCCTTTGTGGATGGGAAGAGTGGGTGGAGATACAAGAGTGCCTGCTGTCACTTCATGAAACTGGGCTGTGGCTTAGGCGCTTCAGGGATTGGTGGTGGACCCTCCCATGATCCTAGGCCCTTGGCAAACATCCTTGGGTTCGTTTGGATGATACTGACCCTGCCTACACAATTAGTAAGAGAATGTGCCAACAACATGCCATCAAGATGTGCTCTGTGGGCATCCTATTATGGGGGGTGAGGTCGTGGGCGCTATTCATCTGAATGACCACTCCATGTACACTCCAAATATACTTGTTTTTAAAAAAGTATCTGGAGCATGTGTAGAGGGACCAATTGAATGAACAGCCCTTCTATACAATAAATGGACATCTGTGGAGGGTACCATGATGTTCTCTGCAGATGTCCTGAAGGACACACTCTCAGAACATCCCCTTCTTAGTAGTTTGGGCAGTGATGGTTGCATCGGTTCTGGCCCTTTGTCTCTGAACAACACCACACTCGGAGACCTCCAAACTCTCTTATCCTTTTGCTCTGGTTTCAGAGACACCTCCTTCACAAAGATATCTCCTCCTATTTCCCACACATTGTCTTGGTAACAAATACCTAGCATCTGGCCATTGTTTTAAACTCACCATAATTTAGCAGTGTGAAACAATGACAGCGAATTGAGAGGGATATGGAAATCAGCGTTCTCTTTTTGAGATGCAACCCCAGTTTGCAAGAGATTAATTTTATGTAAAGTTTTACATTTCAGAGTGTGATCAGCATTTTCCCTCCTTGGTTGACTCTAAGTAAATGCATTTTTGAGTTTGAGAATTCATCATGTCTGATTAATGATGTGTATATAGAGCTTCCTGGATCATTTTCCTTCTTTTTGGTCTTCCTTATTCAAGTTGTTTACTGTACTCCAACCCTGCGGATAGATGGTTCTGCAGTGATAGATGTAAAGTTTGCATAAGACATGTAACAGCAGGACAGCCTATTATCACTGTACATTTTCCATGGCTGTGCAAACCTCTGTAGGCTATTTTATTGCTAATAGATCTGTAGAGAAACAGTCATCATTTTACGACTCTTTTTAAAATGGAAATTCATGTTTGAGAAATACAACTGGGGGCAGAAACAGATGTAAACCACTTAAGCATTTGCAGAAAATTGAGATGCGTACTCTTATTGACAGAGCCACAATGCTGCCATCGCTTCACTTTCAACATGAAAATAAGCAATCTGTTTACCATGAGGCGCAAGGGGCAGTAAACTTGTAATGTTTGTTTCCTCCTCTGCAAAGCAATGGACAATGTCACTATTTTTGTGCTTAATGACACAAATGAAATGGGATAATATTTCCCCCCCAACCAGACTTTATTGCCTATAACACATTCCTCTCTCTAATAGATGTAAGAGATATGCAAGTGGAAAAGATCTCAGCATAACCGTGAGTCTAAATTTACATTACATTATAAAAGCAAAAATCGTTACCCATCACATTATTACAAGGTTGGCTCAGTATTTAAAGCAATCTGGATATCGATTTTTAAAAATGTAAATAGCAACCGTTGCAAAGCATTTAGACACAGATCAAAGAACTGGGCTCAGACACTTACAGCCACAGAAAGCATTATTATTTGTATTACTTAATAATGGCTCTAAAGCCCAATCCACATAATCCTTGGATTTGCTTGCTCAGTGAAGATGCACTGGTCACACTGAGTTGTAGATTGGAATATACAGTTGCCTGTTGCAAGGCCTGGAGGCTTTTCACACAGGGCTTTTATGGCGAATCCACTCCTGATTGGAGTGTGCCAGTCCACATATTTGCTGGATTTTCCCCGACTGCCCTGCGGGCTATCAAGGACCAGGACAGACAGGACTTTGATTTCCCCCGAATAGAGGCGGCGAATTCAGGCTTAGCCTGAAGTATGTCCGGTTTTAAACAATTCTTTAGTTTCAGAGGCTTTTGAAAAATAACTCAGGGCTTGTGTTATGCCCCACGGTTTTCTCTGTTGTGTTTGGTGTGGTCATGCCAGTAACACTTAAAAAAAAGAAGAAGGGGAGTTTGACGGCTGTTTTGAGTACAGTCTGCTCTGAGGGATTTGCAATTGCAAGCACTGGTGGGGGTGGGGGGGTGTTGCTATAGATTGGTGATATTCTGTTGAGGGGGGGGGAGGGAGACATTCCCGAGTTAAACACAAGCACAGACTGCAAAATGTGTGTCTCGCTATGTTTTACCTAGGCTTTAGATATGCAGAATGGATGTAGCCTGAGCCTTTGTAGTCTAGGCTGATTCCATTAGGTGTTTGTGGGGTGGGGGTAAACATTATGTGGTGAAGGCAGTCACTCGCAAAGGCAAGGGTTAAGCATCCTGCTGTTTGATCCAGCTGTTTGGCAACTTATTCTTGCTCCTAACTATTTAAAAAAGAAGCTTTCTCGCCTCTTCCTCTGTGTTGGAGGGAAAACCTGGACCAGGTAGATGCGAACACACAGGAAAAAAAATCTGCCAGGGAGTGTGTGGAGGGGCCGACAGCTATTTGAACTGTCAAACTAATCCCCCCGAAGTATACATCTTGCTAATCTGCAGATTCACTCTTCAGATACCCCGAGGCATAAAACCAGGTGTGAAAAACCTCCTGGAGATTGCTTGATAATAAGGCACTGGTGGTTTTATGGGGGCCAGGCGCCACCTCAGAATCTGCTTTCAGTGTCTAGTGTCAGACCTGAGAGCCAGCATAGCATAGTGGTTAGAGTGTTGGACTAGGATCAGGAAGACCCGAGTTTGAATCCCCATTCAACCATGAAACTCACTGGGTGACTCTGGGCCAGTCATGGATCTCTCAGCCTAACCTACCTCACAGGGTTGTTGTGAGGATAAAAATAAGCATGTACACTGCTCTGAGCTCCTCGGAGGAAGAGCAGGATATAAATGTTAAAATAAAATAAAATAAAATAAAAATAGGCTTGCCAACAACTCTCAGGTATTCTAGACAGCAGTAAAAGACACTATAAACAGAGTTTGTGGATAAATATAAGTTGAGATCTTACAGAAAAGCCTGACCCTCCCGCAGATCACTACTGTCATTTCTTCCTGGATCTGATGGGGAGGCCACATTGGAAGAAGGCTTGTGGCAGTTTTTCACATGGGGCTTTTAAAGCCTTTTAATTTGCATCTCCTCCGGAATGGATGGGGTGCGTTCACATATCAGTCAGATTTACCCCAAAGTCCCTGTGAGCTCTTGGGAGGCACTTCACACACATTTTGTCCAACATTGTCCTCAAAATCAAGGCACCAGGGTTGCTTTCAGTGGCCACCTGGATGCCAATTCCTGGAGACTCTAGGCCAATCTTGGTAGGTTGCCAACCCTACCTAAATATATGCACTAAGCGAAATAGATTACTGGCCAATCACAGCCATTCTCCACTCGTTTATTATTGTATGCCCCACTAACATTCTGTGTACTGCTTCTATAAAGATTTCACAAAGCAAGTGGGCAATGGAAAACTCTAGCCAAAGCATGCGCACACACACACACACACACACACACCCTAGAGTTGGGACCCCCCCGCCAAAGTTCTATAGTGTTCTGTCCCAGAACAACATTCTGTCCCATAACAACCACTGGCCTTATATGTGATGGGTATATTAGAATAGGAAGGGAAGAAGCGTCCAGTCTTAACCAGCTTTTCAGATAACAATATCCATGTGTTGCTGATGTGTTCTCCATGGATGAATGTTCAGGACGTTCTTTTCCCCCCACTGCTTCAAGGTTGCTCCCTACCATGTCTTTACCTTCATCATCTAACAGCTCAGTGCAATGCAATGCAGACTTACTGGGAATGAGTCCCATTGAATGCAGTGGGACCTACTTCTGAGTAGACAGACCTAGATTACACTGTAATATTTTTAAAGGTGGGTAGGGGTCATTTTTGTTGAGCACTAATCCTGGTCATATTTACGAGGGGATAAATTCTATTTTTATTCAGAATAAGAAATATTCTAGCTTTCTACTTCCAATTAAACATGCATAGGACTGGGCTGCACATTTCATTAAAACTTTTGAATGAGGAAGTCTGCTTTTAAACTTTCATTTAAAAATCTTATGTGCTGATTAGTATATTAAGAAAGCTTTATTGACCCTCTCTAGAAAAATGAGAACTCCCAGAAGCAAAAGAAGGGACAGATTTCTCTAGCAGCTGTCTAATATTTCTGTCAGCGTAGAGATGAAATAGATTTAAAAGCCTCAGAAAATCATCTGAACATTTAGTACCCAGTAATGACAATTTCCCATCTCCAGTTGCAAAATTTGGAATTGCTTTCAGTATTTCTATGAGCTTTGCAACCAAACATCTGGCAGTATTTTTGGATTTAAAGAAAGCACTCATCCCAATTCAGGCATTATCTGTCTCGCTATTTAATCAGGCTGATATTTTGGAGAAATATTTAAAAGAAATTGGCTTTGATGTTTGGTTCTTAGAAAATGCTAAGATAATAATGGCTTGAAATGAAAAGGAATCGTTTCAGCAAAAATGCATTTCAGAGGCTTTTCAAAGTCCCAGAAAACCTTTCAGGGATCTGAGGGAAGAAACAGGAAAAACAATATAAACAGACGGAGAAGCAGGAAGAGGCAGAGCAATATTTGTTAGACATATCTTGTGTGCATATCGAGACCATGTAATAAGAAAAAAAATCAAGTGATTTTTGAATCCAGAAAGTCTATGCCCAAAGTCTATGCAACAGGTATCTACACTCTGCTCTACCCAACCCTGTACCATACTTCATATTTTAAAGCCAACCACACAATTAAGAACAGGTTCACATGTCACAGTGAACTGGTGGTTTGGCTGAGCAGCTGGTTCCTGAAGCACGTTTGTGAGGTGTTGGGGAGGATATGGCTGAATTGAACGTAACATGCATACCCATCAATGGTACCCATCAATACCCATCAATGGCCATCAATACCCATCAATGGTAACCATCAATGTCAGCATATTCTTGTACTGCAGAACCCAACGTAACCAAGATTTGGACAGATATCAGGTTCTGTAGCACAAATAGGGTAGAATATGCCTATAGTGGTAGATTCCCATGTCATGCCCAGTGCCGGCATATCCTTCCTGACACCGAAAAGTTGGGCTCACACATGTGTTTCAATGTGATGCCTGAACTTGCCCTTAATTTTGTGGTTGGTTTTAAAGTATGAATTCTGCTACACAGGTGGACTGGCTGAATTGACAGTTCACTGTGACATGTAAACCTTCCCTATATGTGATTATTCCCAATAGACTTGTTATTGCCAACCTATAAAGCAACATTTAAAAAAAAAAAGTCTCTCCCTCATTATCAAAAAACAAGTAATGGGTTTAAAAAACATGTCTTGTAATTGATTGGGCAGGGAAGATATGCTGGTCTACATAATTGCCAAACATCAAAATTGCAATAATAGAAAAGGATGATAAATATTAAGCTCCAAACTATTTTCTTACTGCTTCTTTTATATACTGAGAGTGAGACTGGGACCACATGTTCAATTAAATGCTTGGCCACAATCAAGAATGGCAGCTGCACATTATAACCCCTTTCCAACATAACATAACATAACATAACATAACATAACATAACATAACATAACATAACATAACATAACATAACATAACATAACCTAACCTAACCTAACCTAACCTAACCTAACCTAACGGCATTGGACATTTTATGTGAAATGGAAATATAAGTACCTAAACATAAAAAATAATTAATAAATAATAAATATATTCAGGACAGTGTTCTGATTCAAAAGGATAGGTACCCTTCCCAAGATCAATGGAAGTTTAGTACCAAGTAGATGTTACACAGGAGATGGTTCTTTACTTTATAATAAATAAATAAGTAAGTAAGTAAGTAAGTAAGAAAGAGCTGCAGGATATTGCAAGCAGGAGTCAATAGGGGTATGCAGAAACCAGAACCCATGGTTCAGTTCAAATCTGAATCAAATTCAAACTGAACCACGTTCTGCCGAACCATTTGACTGAATCAGTTTGGCAGTTTAGCAGTTCAGCTATACTTGTAAATGGCAATCTGGTGAGGATTCTCCAAGTAAAGGGGTGGGGAAATCTACAAATGGGCAGCAGGGGCAGCGAGAAAAGTAAAGTCGAGTACTCCTTACCAGTCAGAGCAGCTGTTGGCACTGGCACCACCGCTCAACCCCTCCATGGCACTGCCCAAGCATGCAGAGGTCCATATTTACCAATCCACCCATGTGGCGGGAGCGCAGTTGCGGCCTCCACACATGCCCGGAGGCCAACACAAATGGCCTCTGGGCATGCACGGAGGCCACAACCATGCCACGCTTGGTAAATGTGGACCTCCGCATGCTTGGGCAGTGCCAGGGAGGGGGTGAGCGGTGGTGCCAGTGCCAGCAGCTGCTCCAGCTGATAAGGAGTACTCTACTTTACTTTTCTTGCCACTCCCTGCTGCCCCTTTATAGATTTCCCCACCCACTTTATACATGCCAAGCAGGGACCTCACAGAATTTTCACAGTACCACCTGCTGTCCAGTTCTTGCATTCAAAGAAGAACCCCCAGTTTCCCCCGATTGACACCAAAGTAGTAATGAAAAGGGTGGATTCTTCTTGGAATGCAGTTCTCAGAATGGCCAGCAGGTGGCGCTGTGAAAATCGTGTGAAGTCTCTCCACAGCACATATAAAGATGGTAAGCACATGTTAGGAAGTAGTGTTGAAGCCTGCAGCAGCATGTGTATGGGGAATAAGGACACACTTGGAATTTGCTTGAAAGCTTTGAACATCCTGCAGTTACTTGCCATCTAGAAATGCCCTGAGAGGAAAGCACCTGGGAAGGAGCAATTTTAGCAGAGGAGAAAGGGATAAGTAACTTCTAACCTGTTGCTCCTGATTGCAGCATCTGCTTTTCATTCAATTTTTGTTTTGTTTTGTTGAAAGACTTTTCACTCGTCTCCTGTGTAATACCGAATGTGACCCACCACATTCCTTGTTACATATGTAAGCTACTTTAGATTGTTTGAAAGCAGTTGTACATTTGCATGCAATCACAGCAACTTTTTAATTATTATTGCTTCACCATTACAGTTGCAAAGCTTCTCTGCATCTCTTATAGACCCAAAGCCACTCACCCCAAACCAACTAAGGAGATCCATGTGTTAAAGCAGGTTTCCATGTACATTTCACTTGCTGGATCAAGACCTACAGTCATCAATCTGAAGCACATCCAGATGTGTATCTGAATGCCAGTGCTGTCTGTGTGCACTGCATTGCTTTCTGTCAGGAACTGCCTGAGCTGAGGTTCAGAGCCTTAGGCTCAGTATACCAGTCCACTGCCCTTTATGGCAGACCACTGAATTGCAACAGTCTTGCAACAGGACTCTCAGATCCTGGGCTGTTAGTTGGCTATTTCTGGAAACTCTTCCTGGAACAGCAAGATCATACAAGACTCTCTTTGGAACAAAGCTTTGGCTTAGTTTCATAGTGTTCTTGGTTCTGGTTTGTTTACTTGTTTCACTTTGATGCTTGGATTCAGCTCATTGCAGCTTGTCTCCTGACCCTCGTTTGTTTTGATTTGCTTTGATTTCTGTACCCAGAATTACTGCCTGGCGGATGAGCATCCTATAACTTACACAAACCATCATGTAAAGATGGAGGATGAGCGAGAACTATTACATGCCATTATGGAAAGAGATGTTTGTCTTCTTCATATATAAAATATTTATTCGGCTGATTTTCAACAAAATGTGTTTCTGCAGTAGTGTGTGTCGTGTTGGTGCTTTTAAAAACAATTTTTAGATACTGCATCTTTTGTGAAAATCTATGTTTCATTTGTCCCCTAGATTGACCCAATTTATAGATAAGGCTTTTCCTTTGATATGCAAGCCATCTCAACTATCCATGGGCATGCATATGCATGAATGGTTTAATTTGCACACTGTCAGATACAACTGACAGCAATTCCCATGATCACAACATCTGGAAATCTGTGGCTTCAATCATGCAAACTATTGCCACCTGTAGCTTGGTTCTTATGTTGTCCAAGTGTACATTTGTCTGAGAATGGACAATGTAAAGGCAAGTATCTTGTGTGAACCAGCTGTGGCAGTGACTGGCCCAGAGAATTCCTGGATCAGTAGTACCTACACTTCCAGCCATGCCCAACCATGAATGTATGAGAGTGATGTGCAGGGCTTCCCACACAGACATAGTTCTTTTTCCTGTATGGACACTGTTGGCCACCCTAAACTGGATGTAGTGGGCAGTGTTCCCTCTAGCATGGAATCACAGATGTTGTTGACTACAACTCCCATAATGCTGGGGATGTTGCAAGTTGTAGTCAACAACATCTGGGATTTCCTTGTTAGATGGAATGCTGGCAGTGGACCAGTGGAGACCTGCAACACCCCCCCCCCCTTGCTACTCACTTAGCTACTGCATTTCAAAGACTAAAATGAATCAAGGGGTGGGTTTATGAATCAGTCAAATTTGTGGATGTCATTACGTGCCTTTGCCCACCATAATTTGATTATTGGCCACACTGCCCTTGAGCTCCCAAATGCACACACAGATGCTAGCCTTCAGTCTAAGGCGGCCAAGAACAACATGAGTTAAGTGCAGTTGTAGTGTGGTTTGCAGGTATCAGATGCATCAAAGAGCACAGGTGTCCCCTGTAAAAAGCTCTGTGCATATGTGCCACATAAATGAACTGGGATTTGAACTGGAGTTGTTACATCTCAGCATCCAGTCAACTGGCCACCCATACTAGCTTTTGATTGTATTTCTCACCTGCTCCTCATGTGTCAAGATTGTACAAATGTCAGTTAAGATTGATGGTAGGTATCTTTTTCATGACTGAGGGGCATTTTCTGAATTTGCACATGTTAGTATACTAAATGGAAAAACTGCTGCTCAAGTGACATCTGAGAATCACAGCATTCTTTAGTACAATTGCCAATATATTCTGTGGCAGTAGTTCCCAACCTGGGTTCCTCCAGATGTTGGTGAACTACAACTCCCAGTATCCTCGGCCAAAAATTGTAGCTGGAGATGCTGGGAGATGTAGTTCACCAACATCTGGAGCCGTGTTTCTCAACATTTTTGGAGTCATAGACTGGTACATTTTTTGTGAGGAGTTTCCCAACCAGCAGTTAGTAATGGGGTTGTTGTTGTTGTTGTTGTTGTTATTTATTCAATTTCTATACCACCTTTCCAAAAATGGCTCAAGGCGGTTTACACAGAGAAATAATAAACAAACAAGATGGCTCCCTGTCCCCAAAGGGCTCACAATATAAAAAGAAACATAAGATAGAAAGATAGAAACCAGCAACAGTCACTGGAGGCACTGTGCTGGGGGTGGAGAGGGCCAGTTACTCTCCCCCTGCTAAATAAAGAGAATCACCACGTTAAAAGGTGCCTCTTTGCCCAGTTAGCAGGGGTTGCCCCCCTCGCCCCCCTCACCCCCACCCCAGGCACCCCCCAAAACAATTCCAAGCCAGTGGGGGCCGCTGCTGTTGGGAGCTCTCTGGAGCTCATTCCTAGGCAGGCAGCCCTTGTTGCTGGGATAACGCTCATTTTACTTCCTTGAAATGAACATAATCCCAGCAGTGAGAGCTACCTTCCTAGGTAAGAGTTCTGGACAGCTCCTGACAGCGGCAGCCCCCACTGGCTCAAAATTGGGTTTTTTTTGTTTTTTTGCTGGGGGTTAATTCCTCATGGCCAAACTAGATAATATGCAAATGACACATGAATGGTCTCCTGGCATTTTTTCACTTTAAATATAAAAAAGCTTCCAGTTTCAAATTGAAGGCTTGCTTAACGCTTTCCTCTCCTGCTGTTCATCCACTCATAATGACCCCCAGCTGCTTTTCTACCCACATGGGGGGAAGGATAAAACTGTATCTCTCCCTCTAGTTGGGAAAGTAGTGGATTCAGGGACAATTATGACTGGAAAGGGATGTCACAAAGGGAAAAGGTTAAGCTGCTCCTCTTCCCTCCTCCTCCCTGCTTCTGTCCTTCCTCTGATGGAACTGGAAACCTCCTGGCTGCTTTTCAGTTTTTTAAAAGAAGAACAGCCGGGAATCTGTTCATGAGCCTCCCACATAGTTTGACAGTGCAACTTCCATTATTTGTGGCTCCAAGTTGCCTACTATGTAGAAATTAACAAGGTTGGAACCCCCTTACCTTCAATAAAGTCACAGCACTGGGTATTCACAGAACATTATTTGATTAGTTCTGCCACCTAAACTTCAGCAGCATCTATTCTGACAGATGGCAGGACATTTTGCTTCCTTGGAGCAGCCTGATATATAATGTCAAGATGCTAAAGTGTTAATGCTGTGACAATGCTGACTACCCATAGATTATGTATTCCAGATCATCGGTAGTATAAACTGAAAGGATGGAGTCATCAACAAAACAACAGCTTCTGAGCCAGGTCTTTTAGAAAAGGGTTGTTGTTGATTGTAAGTGACAGAGGGTTTTTTGTCTGTTCTGAATTGGATGTATATTCCACAGCCCAGCTCATCAGTTACCCTCACACAGCATGGCTGGAAAAAGACAAAGAGTCTGTACAGACCTGAAGAATGCAGACCTGATTGACACCATCTGTGGCAGAGAATGGCTCAAATGAGTTCTCATCAGCCCTTTCCCCATCCTCCCTTGTAACAATGCTGGATATAATGCTAGCAATTTGGTGGGGGGTAGCATTATTTAAGAAAAATGCCACTAAAGCCATTGACTTCATCAAACAGAACCAACATCTGTATCCCATGCCTGGCATCTGAGAGATCATATGATTGATCTTGGCCAGCTTAATACATCTTTGCGGCTGCATTGCAAGAAGCATGGAAACTTCTCTGGTCATCCAAAAGCACACATCCTGGAATGACAAAGAGTAACATTGCCAGCAGACTATATGCCAGCTGAGATCTATAAATACAGTTGTTTCATTCACAAAAACAAATTCATAGGACTTTGAAATACTTCATTGATAATTTCATGGAAATAAATTCGTACATTTTATGCTTATGATGCATACAGCCTTAAGAGGCAGGGGCTCACATACAGAGCAGCAAGCCATGGACCCAAGAGGGATGAGAGGTTGCTGGATGTGTGGGTCTTACCTCTGTGTTACTGCTTCTGGCAAAAGCAGAAGAGGCTCCATGCAAATGATGTATGTCAGGGATTCCCAACCTGTGGCACTCCAGATGTTGCTGAACTACAACTCCCATCATCCCCAGTCACAATACAACATCTGGAGTACCACAGGTTAGGAATTCCTGATGTATGTCATCACAGCTCCACCCAACATCCAGCATTCCAAAAGGAGTCAGGGGCAGCAGCGATCAGGCTGGCACATAGTCGTTCGCACAGAGCCTCTTCCTAGGGATGTGCAAAAATCGAGCTGGCTTGAGCTCGAACTGGCTCAGCTTCACCTTGAGCTGAGCTGGACCTGGTTCAGCTCGAGGTCAAACTGAATCAGCTGGTTTCGCCCGTTTCAGTGCGTGTGCAGCTTCCATTTTTAGCTCCCATTTTGGGGGCCGCCGCACATGCACAATGGCCATCTGCATGACCCACATATGCACACAGAGTCAAAAAAAAACCTGAAATGGGCCAAGCCACCCTGGGGCAGAGGCATATCTAGGGTAGGGCAGGCATGGCACGTGCCCTAGGCGCCACTTGAAGGTGCGGCCGGAGGAGCTCCCATCCAGTCATCCTTGTCTGAGAGAGAGAGAGGTTAAACAGAGCCTCTTCCTGATCTCTCTCCACACTGGTGGGGGAAGGAGTGGCCCCGCCCACTCCTCGTACTCGGCTCCTCTTCCCTTCTCACCACTGAGGAGCCGGCAGCCAGCAGCCAACAAGTGGAGGATATGGACTGACGGAGGCGTCTTCCACAAGGCTTTATTGAAATGCTGATGGAGTGTTTTATTTTCCTTGCCCTTGTGAGCACTTCTCTTTGGTCTTGAGCTTTTATTTCTCTCTCACCAAGGCAGTGAATCCATTTTTTCCCTTTCTTTTTGCTTTGCCCCCAAATATCTGAGTGGATATTAATAGCGAGGCTTGTTGCCTGAAGGGCATTCCTAATTTGTTTTCCCTTTTCCCGCTCAGAATAGCTGCTCGAAGTGAGCACCCAGCCCACGATATGCAGTTAAGGCTACAATAATCTGATCCATGCTTACTTGGGAGTAAGCCCCACTGAACTCTCTGGAACTTACTCCCATGTAAACATGCATAGTCTCAAGCTGCATCACTAGTTTCCTTAGAATGAAGCCCAGTATTTGTCCTGTTAGTTTGATTGTAGGTGATGGTGCTCAGGCAGATTGGAAACTCTTATTTTGATACTTTAGTTGGAGAAGGTGGAGAAGTGAGTACATCAGATGTCATTATTTGGCAGCAGATAAAAGTCTTTGGTCTTTATTAATACTAAGTGGAGAGCTACTGTGAATGTAGTCTGTGTTAGTGAATGAGTATTTCTGGTTCAGAAAAGCCAAAGAAAGGGCTTTTCCCATGCAAGCCAGGAAATGAAAGAACTGTTTAGCTGTAGATGCCCAAGAATGAATGACTGCAACTATCAGTTCTTGTCATAATTCACTGAAGGTCCTGCAAAACAAGTAACACCTCTTTAATGAGCATAGTATGGAATAAAACTGGTTCAGAAATACCAAAGAAAGGGCTTTTCCTATGCAAACCTTCATTAACTTGTAGAACTCACTGCTACAAGGTGTGGCTTTCAGAGCTTTGAAGAAACGTATTATTTATGAGCATAAAAATATATTAAAGGGTGGACAATGCAGAAACAGGGGTGGGGGTGCTAGAGTATAGAAAGAGAAGAAATTGAAAAAAACTACATTTGATCACATCATAGACCAATTTGCATCAGTGAAAGCAAGGAAGGTGCAGTTATAATTCTCATGTAGTGCCATAATTTGTTAATTAAAAGATTAACGAGCTTGACTTCTATTTTTGAGCTGATATTATGGTAAAGTTATCTGAAAGATGGGTGTCAGATGTTTGGACAGGGGCACAATTTCAGTGCTTGTCCTAAGCACTATTTTCTGGAGGCCTGGTGGGAGGGGGAGCCACTGGAGATTCCTCCATGTCCACCGCACCACCCCGCAAGGCCGCCAAAGCCCTTGGCAGCAGAAAGTTGTCATTTAAAAAAAT
The DNA here is from genome assembly GCF_027244095.1 of Hemicordylus capensis. Classification (NCBI taxonomy): domain Eukaryota; kingdom Metazoa; phylum Chordata; class Lepidosauria; order Squamata; family Cordylidae; genus Hemicordylus; species Hemicordylus capensis. Next base: position 117,073,751 of record NC_069662.1, read on the forward strand.
AATAATCTACTACCCCGAACCCTCCTTGAGCAGGGCCTGAACCAGTTTGAATTCAAATTGAACCAGGCCCGGCTTGAGTGTGCACAAAACCAAACAGGACCTAGTTTGGCTCAAATCCAGTTCTATTCGAGCCGAACCAGGTTTTCCGGTTTTGTGCACATCCCTACCTCTTCCACCTCTGTATAGATGGAGTGGTAAGTCTCATATTGCCAATGAGCCCACCTGGGACAAGATTTTGGTTGTGCTTATAAACAGCAGAAGGATGTTGGTACTCCTGGATGAAATTGGCAGTCTATGTGGACATTATGACTAGCTTCCTACATTGCAAAGAAGTGAGCGGTGAAGAAGCACAGGTGAGTTGCATTCACAGATGCTTCCATTAAAGCTTCCATTGTAATAAGTGTTATATAAAATAGCAGGATAAATAAAGAGTGGTATATAGATATTCATATATAGCCACCTGATGGCACAGCAGGGAAATAACTTGCCTACGGAGCAAGAGGTTGCCGGTTCAAATCCCCACTGGTATGTTTTCCAGACTATGGGAAACACCTATATCAGGCAGCAGTGATATAAGAAAATGCTGAAAGGCATCAGCTCACACTGTACGGGAGGAGGCAATGGTAAACCCCTCCTGTATTCCTGTATTCTACCAAAGACAACCACAGGGTTCCGTGGTCACCAGGAGTCAACACTGACTCAACAGCACAACTTTACTTTATATAGATATTCATAGCAGCAGCAGTAAGCAAAAGGAAAACCTGTAGCAGAAGTGGGGGGAAAAATCAGCAGTCTCTGATTGGGTGCTACCAAAGAAAATCAGAGGCTGACCACCTTCACAAATTTTGACCTGGGGCCAGAGCAGGGTCAGGGCCAGGTTTCAGGGACCTTGGCAAATTGTTCTCCATGGGCCCTTTCCTATGGTCCCAAGCAGGGAGCCACACATTTAGGCTTAGCTCACTAGTCAGCCATTATTTATGGTCACCACCAATTCCCTTTCTTCCCTCAGGGAGCAGCCAAGATGGCAACAGGAGAGCAGCCTCTTCCTGTTTCTTCGTCTGTTGATATTGTTTTTCCTGTTTCTTTCCTCAGATCCCTTTTTCTGGCACACAGTCAGAGGTCTTGGGAGATAAACAGGTCTCCTGACATTGGCACTGGAATATGGAGATTGTAACACACAGAGGGAGCCCTGCCCGACTGCTCAAAAAGGATTCCAACTGTTTCTTACCTTCTCAAAACGGCAGTGGAAAAGAGACCTCTGGCGAGGAGATCTGTGTGGTGCTGGGTATCCTGCTTGCTGGAGGTGGGGGGGCACTCGCCACTGATGAGCTGGCAAGTGGATTAGTAGATGCCTGACTCCAAGAAAGTAATTTGGCCACTACAGCATGAAGGCTATGGGCACAGAGGTGGCTTAGGGCTCAGTAGTGGTCTCTCAGCAGTTGCCCAACGATGCTGATCCCTGATGCTGTCCCTGGGCCAGAAGAATATGGGCCCGTAGGGGTAAGTGGGATTACCCCCTGGGCCAATTAGGTTTTGATGTATCAAAGCTGCCTGGCTTGCCTGAAGAGGCCATGGATTCACAAACTTCACATAAAAACATGACCATGTATTACAATTTAAAGTTTGTTTCTCCTGCCCTTCCAACCAGCAGCAAAGTCCACCAGGCATCATTGGTACGTTAGCATCAGACACCCCAGGACACCAAATGACCAGTTTTCTCCTCTGTTGAGGAGTAAACTGGTCTCTTGGCTTGCTAGGAGAGGAGAGCTGGTCTTGTGGTAGCAAGCATGACTTGTTCCCATGTTCCTAGGTTTCAGAAGGTTTCAAGTTCCCTCCCTGGCTTCTCCAAGAGAGGGCTGAGGGAGATTCCTGCCTGCAACCTTGGAGAAGCCGCTGCCTGTCTGTGTAGACAATACTGAGCAAGATGGACCAAGGGTCTGACTCAGTATATGGCAGCTTCCTATGTTCGCATGTTCATAAAAGATCAGCAGTCTACTGAATGTTCCATTGAAATGTGTGATTATACTGAAGCTGATAATCGTTTGAACAAATTAAGGCAATCTGTTGGCTGCATGTGGTATGGAGGTAAGGCCTCCCATACTACCTGCAGCCCACAGATTGCCCAGCATATCCTCTAGCTTAGAGCATGCAAAAGCAGACATTATGGGTAAGAATAAACAGTGGTTGATTTTTTGTCAGCTCCAAGAACTCATGTCTTGATGCACACAGAAACACTAGAGTGACTGAAAATGTTATAATTGAATTAGGGAAACCATTTGACATAAGATGTCATAAAGTTATGAAACTGGAAAGAGCTATTTTATTTAACCAGTACAAACTGACGGCATCCATGAGTGAAAAAAGTCTTAAATGCAGGGGAATTAGGACAGCTGTCCAGATATACACTTGGATTAATCTGGCTCTGTGTGTAAATCAGAATATCTCATCCCTGGATAATGCTGATGCTGTGTTCTACTTACACTATAGATGTCTTGGGGGTAGATCCTACAAAGAAACACATCAGAACTAGCCTTCTGAATAATAATAATAATAATAATAATAATAATAATAATAATAAATGAAAAAAGAGGCTTTGAACAATATATAAAGCACAGTGAAGAAGATACACTTAAAATGGTGAATAACGAGAAACTATTCAACACCAATGAAACAAAGCAGGCCTACAAGAAAGAACAAGTCAAGAACCGAGAAGAAAAATAGAAAAACAAGCCCCTGCGTGGTCAATATTTGCACAATATAAGTGGAAAACCAGACATCACCAAGACCTGGCAATGGCTTAAGAATGGCAACTTGAAGAAAGAAACAGAGGGTTTAATACTGGCTGCACAAGAACAGGCACTAAGAACAAATGCAATAAGAGCAAAAGTCAAAAAATCAACAACAAACAGCAAGTGCCACCTTTGTAAAGAAGCAGATCAAACAGTGGACCACCTAATCAGCTGTTGTAAAAAGATTGCACAGACTGACTACAAACAAAGGCATGACAAGGTAGCAGGGATGATACACTGGAACATCTGCAAAAAATACAAGCTACCTGTAGCCAAAAATTGGTGGGATCATAAAATTGAAAAAGTTGTAGAAAATGAAGATGCAAAAATATTATGGGACTTCCGACTACAAACAGACAAACATCTGCCACACAATACACCAGATATCACTGTAGTTGAGAAGAAAGAAAAACAAGTTAAAATAATCAATATAGCAATACCAGGTGATAGCAGAATAGAAGAAAAAGAAATAGAAAAAATACCAAAATACAAGGATCTACAAATCGAAATTGAAAGGCTGGGGCAGAAGAAGACAAAATAATCCCAGTAGTAATTGGCACCCTAGGTGCAATTTCAAAACAACTTGAAGAGCACCTCAGCACCACAGGGGCCACAGAAATCACCATCAGCCAATTACAAAAAGCAGCTTTACTGGGAACAGCCTATATTTTGCGACAATATCTATAATAATAGCAACAACAATATTGATAATAAAATTCAGCCATCCCAGGTCCCAGGTAATTCTTTCTTTGCAGCTTTGGATTTTCTTTGCTTTGCTTTTCCCATCAGCTGCCAGACATCCAAAAGGTTTTAGTCTAACTGCGTTAGACTAAACAGGAGTGGTTTACCATTGCCTTCTCCCGCGCAGTATGAGATGATGCCTTTGTCGTTGTCACTGAAGTGATCATCCACCTCCAGCACCTTCCTATATCACTGCTGCCCAATATACAGTAGGTGCCTGCTTGCTTTAGCTGGGCAGCTGGGATGACCTTTGTGTGCTTTGGGTGACCCTACTGGGAGTATACCTCCCGGTGTACTTCGCTCATCCCTCCTAGGAACACCCCCCCCGCCACAATTAGGCAGCATAGCAGGACTTGGGCGGAGGGGGGGCGATATATTAATACCTACATGTAATGTCAAAGGGCAGAAGTCAGTCGTGTATCCATTCACATCAGAAAGGAACTGAGAGTCATACCCCAAACAAAGAATTGTTGATTATCCTTGCGGAGGTGCTCTTAGCCCTGGACGCCAAAGTCCAAGGCCTCCACATCCCTGGGGGCCCCCAAATCCTCTTTAGTCTGTCTTGGGTGGTGTGGTTGCTCGCGCTGCTGGCCTGCACTGCACCGGGTGGCTGAGTGTGATTCTCACCTACGCCGGGTGCTTTAGAGACAGAGTGGAGAGTGGGGAGAGAAATATGTGGGATGGGGATATGTTCAGTTGTGTGTTGAAATGTTTCTGCTACTGCATAAATATTCCTGTTTTATATTCTTATATTCTTGTGAGTTCAGTTGCTATTTGTGCCCTCATGAAACCACGTGTTAAAAATACTGCATGTGTCATGTTGTGTGTGTGTAGGGGGATGATGCTTAACTTGCAGAGGGTGTGTGTGTGTGTGTGTGTGCATTTGTGTGCTCCAAAATTACCTAGGTGTACCTCTGTGTCTGTGTTTAGTATATCAGCTGGCATGGGATTGGAACGCAAGAAATGAACACTTTAAAGCCTTCTAGAAATATATACATAGGTGGCAGTATGTGTGAATGAACACATGGATGGAACTTTAGAGGGATATGCTCTCTGTTTCCTTTGCAAAATACTACGTGCATGTACAACCACTGAAGTTAAGTGGTGGATACATTTGTCTCACTGAAGCAACTTTGACATTTTAGCTAAATATACCGAATAATTAATATGATTGTCCTGGAACCCTGACCAACCCCTATACACAACAAATCCCAGGAATTTTAAAGAACTCCCAAGCTGAAATATAGTACCCAAAAACCTGTATGAACACTTTGTTAAATGCACAGATTTAACCCTGCTGTTTTGCTCCTAATCATTATTAATTGCCTCCAGTGGTGGACATTAATTTCCCTATTGCAGCAACATGCATCTTGAGCTTGGGCATATCCTAATATATCAAGTGGGACAGGTGATATAATTCAGCTGGTCACAGCTGGAAAGAAGACAGCCACCCACATGCAAGCAGTCTGTCAGCCTTAGTTACGTGGCAGACACCACTGCAGCTTCCATAGCAACATTGTACATTCATCTCGAGGGATAACTTTACAAGAAGTATAGCCGTTTGGTTCATCCTATTTAATCTGTTATTGTCTTAGCAGTAATAAGAACTCGTTCGTCCAAGCTTTAACTTTGAAATGTTTGGAAAGGAGAGAATGAAGACATTTGTACTAGTGGAGGCTGCAATAGGCGGTACCACATTGGGGTGGGCAAATCTTACAACTCCAAAGGCTACACCAGAAACAGATAATGAGTATGAGTTGCAGGACCTCAGCTAATTGGCAGGTGTTAGGGCCTAATTGTGTGTGTCTTACTCCTGGCTTTTTTTAAAAAACACCTGAAAAGAAGCTTTTGAGGCTGCCATCAGCAACGGAAGAGCAATGGGGGCATGGGGGCATTTGTCCAATGAAAATCACCACCCGAAGCTCCATGGGGAAAAAGATACAGGGGTAAGTAACTTTTCCCCTACTCTTCCATTGTTATGGCAACCTCCAAGGCTGCTTTCCAGTTGTTCATTTGTTTTTTTAGGAGGCAAGGGAAAAGAAATATAGAACTGCATGTAAGGTGTAGTTTGCCCACAATGGTATGTAATGAACATAATTACCATTAATTTTCAGGAACACACTTGAGACCAATCCACATTTGGCAGATATTAGTGGAGGCCCGGTGTGGTGGCTAAGGAGATGTGAGTGCAAATCCTGACCTAGCCACAAATCTTGCTGGGTGACCTTGGGCCATTTACCATCTTTCAGTGTAACCGACTTCATAAGGTTGTTGTGAGAATGAAAGAAAAAGCTGTGAGTGCTATCCTGAGCAACTTTGAAGGAAAGGCAGGCTAAAACATTACATCATTGTGGGAACCTGTCATGCTTCTGCACACCAGAGCCACACCATTTCTTCTTCTTCGGCATACATAGTTCATAGTTATTACTCATCTGTTGTGCAGGATTGGAGTGTTTTCTGTCAAGGAATGGGGATAATGTGGGAATCTCCACAGCTGAATGGGCAAAGAAAAACATTTTAAAGTGGTTGCTCTCTTACATTTAGCAAGGGGAAAGCAACGATTTCTGTTCTACTAAGTGGCCACATTCGCACGTAAAACGGAAATGTAGTTTAAGGGGCAAAGTTTGCCAAACCTGCATGTCCGAATACAGGAAACACTGGTTTTGAAAGGCGATCGACCTGAGGTTTTCTTCTTGGAAATCTAATCTGAACCCTGTTTTTTATTTATTTTATTTTATTTTATTTTATTTTATTTTATTTTATTACATTTATAAACTGCCCCATCCAGAGGCTCTGGGCAGTGTACAACAACTTTTAAAAGACATAAAAACACACTGCTGATAATATAGTGCTAAAAACAATATAAAAACAATTCAAAAACAATTAAAACCATTTTAAACCAATTAAAATACCTTTAAAAAACAACAACATCATACAAGCCTTGGAAGGCCAGGTCAAACAAATAAGTTTTTAGGGCTCTCTTAAAGGCCAACAGCGAGCCTAAACTGCAGATATCTGCTGGGAATGCATTCCATAAACCAGGAGCAGCTACAGAAAAGGCTCAGTTCTGAGTCTCCACCAGACATACCGGTGGTAACTGGAGACGGACCTCTCCAGATGACCTCAACGAGTGATGGGGATCATACTGAAGAAGGCGCTCTCTAAGGTAACCCGGACCCAAGCCACTCAGAGCTTTAAAGGTAATAACCAGCACTTTGTATTTTGCCCGGAAACATATCAGCAGCCAGGGCAGCTGTTTTAAGACAGACATAATATGGTCTCTCTGGAGACCAGTCTGGCCCCCAGAGACCAATCTGGCTGCCACATTTTGTACAGAAGTTTCCAAACTATGTACAGAGGCAGCCCCACGTAGAGTACATTGCAGTAGTCAAGCCTGCAGGTTACCAGCTGATGCACCAGTGTTTTGAGATCATTCTCTTCAAGGAATGGACGCAGCTGTCAAATCAGCCAATCTATGGATCAGCTGAAGCTGGTAGAAAGCGCTCCCGGCCATAGCCTCTAGTGAGTTTTGTCATCCCAATCCAGGTTAAACATAGCCTGCGCTAGGTCCGAATTCAGAACCACAGGCTACATTCCCTGTGACTGGAATTGAGGGAGGAAGCTCCTCCATCTCTCCATCCATGGACTGGCTGTGAAGACTGTCCTTCATGCAAAAAGGAAGCTCACATGGCCAGTTCCCCCTCCTCTCTGCAGTCTCACTTACCGGCTCCAAAATTTGGATAGGAGAGTGGAGTGGGCGGAGGAACCATGGGTCCATTGGACCCGCAGTTCCACGTTATGTGCAAATACAGCCTCTATAGCTCTAAACTCCACATGCCAGTGTGGGTGGAGTTTCCTTTGTGTTCTGCAGTGGGAGCCCTTTTGGGACAGGAAGCCATTTTCTCATGTTTTTTGCTATGTAAACAGCTTTAAGAACGTCTTTGTTGGAAAGCAAAATAAAAATATATCATTGGTTTAATAATGAATTTTCCCACTACTCAGATCACAGATGTTTCATATGTTTTGAATGCGGGAGTCATGTGGTTTGTGGAGAAAACATGAACTGAAAGAGTACATCTCATAGCTAGCCTCAGATTCCCAACCCAAAAGACCTTATACAGCTGTGTGCTTATTCTTCTGCCTTATTCTTAAATGGTAGCCATCAAAGGTTACATCCATGTTTCTTTGAAAAGTCTTACTATTTAATTCTACAATGAAGAAAGAAACATAATTTTGTGTTTGTATGTGCAACAAAGAGTTATCACAGTTCAACTTCAATAGCATTTTTATAAGATTGCAACATGATGATACAGTAACTACTGATGACTCAAATCCAGAAGTGCTTTGGATAAGAACAGTCCAAAATGTGGGTTCATCACCAAAACATGTCACTCAACTTTGGAAAAAGCCAGAAAATTCTGGAAAGCTTGCATTCTGTAAAATGTAATTTCCAACACTGATCAAAGAACATGAAAAGTGAACATCTGAGATTGTTTCAATGGAGTAAAATATTAAAAAATCTTGCTTTTTAAAATTCTAAACAAATACACTTGATTCACCCATCAATCACGCCCTTTCTGTGAGCATCTCTCCCTTCTCCCTCTTTCAGTCTCCTTCTTCTTTCTTAAGCCATAGTACTAAAGAAGGATTTATATTTTTGGAATTTTTGAAAAGGTCAAAATTGGTTGCTTTATTTGCAGTCCCTCCAAATTATTTCTTACCAAGCTCTGTGCATTATAGCCTGAATCCTAATTAGATTTTCAAGGTTACAGTTAGCTCTTATAGTAGATCCTCCCCCCACCGGCCACCCACTGAGACAACGCACTGTCAAAGCAAATTATCTGGCAATGTACAGTGGAGCTTGCATTAGCAACAGCTCCTCCTTCATTTTTCTCTTTCGTAGAATCATCCACTTTAAGAGGACCTCAAGGGTAATCTAGTAGTCCAAACCCTGCAATGGCATATTTCCCTAAGACCACTCTGAAAAGCTTCCTTCCTTATTTTATGAACAGCTACAGAAAGAGGTTTTAAACAGTCACCAGAGTGGTTTCTTGCACTTCTGTTAACAAAGAAATGCTTCCTAATATGCAATATGATTGTAAGTTGCTACAACAAGGTTGTTTCTCCTTTGTCATGAGGTCCAACTCTTTTGAAGGACAGTGGGTGTGCATACAGTAAACATCCAAACTCTTCAGTACATGAGTTTTTGACTTCACCCTCCCTCGCCCGCCAGTGGTGCTCCTTCCTCTGGAGCAGGAATTCCCAAGCGTGGGTCCCCAGATGTTGTTGGACTACAGTTCCCATCATCCCCAGTGGCTGAGGATGATGGGAGTTGTAGTCCAAGAACCCGGAGACCCAAATTTGGTAACTTCTGCTTAACAGTGTCTACCAGAAGCCTTATCCTCATGTTACGTTCTGTCAAGCTTGGTGAGCCGCCCCCTTCCCAGTCCGTCTGTCATCATGCACCATTCCCCCCACTCTTCACACCTATTTCTGGGGCATGCAGTGTAGGGATGTGCGAGCCAGCTTGACATTACAATAGCCTGGTACAAGTGGGCTGAGTCTGAAGCGGCCCAGCCCCACCAAAGGGGGAGCTGGTCTGAGTTTGAACCGGACTGACCTCCAGTTTGAAGACCCGGCTCGTGGGCCAGTTCAGGGGGTATACTTGTAAAGAGGAATCCGGCTAGGATTCCCCTTTAAAAGTAAAGGGCATTCCCTGTAAATGTGGGGTGGGAATGGAAGGAAGGCTTCCTTTTATCTTTAAAATTGAGGTGTCGGGGATGCTGGGGATGGTGGGCGGCAGCAGAGACATCAGAGGTGGCACCGGTGGCTCCTCCCACTCCCACCCCAGGACTCCCAAATGACAGCCTGGGCCAGCTGCAGCCCAGTTCGGGCCTCTGTACGCACAGGAGCCGTTTTCATTCCCTCCACACATGCGCACAGGCCATTTTTGTGACCTCTGCGCATGCGCACAAGCCATTTGCATCACCATGAATTTACCAACTGCACCTAGCCACCTCCTGAGTTTACCGTCTCACCAAGGATCATGAGTGGACTGGCCCTGCCTTCACTGTGCACACAATCTGTGTTTAGTGTATACATGATTGCTGATCTCTACCTGCATATAATTATTCAGACGTTATCTGCAGTTTGTATGTATAGCAGTGCATATAGCAGTACACATTATCTGTACCGGGGCAGAGCCACCATTGGGCGAATGGGTTCAAAGAACCCAGGCTGCCGCCAATCAGGGGCTGCACCTCACGGCCCCAGACACGCCCCCAACGACTGACATCAGATGTGGGGGTGCGATTTTGCTCCCAGACAGGGCCGCGCAACCCTGTTTGCAAGCAAAATGCCGGAGCTACACTTGCTGCCTTTTAAAGGCAGGAAGAGCCACTCCTGGCCACGCTGCAAACGCAGCACTGGCTGATTTCATTCCCAAACAGGGCCGCGTGGCCCCGTTTGGGAGTTAGATCATGCAGACGCTGCCGGAGTAGCTCTCCCTGCCTTTAAAAGGCAGGGAGAGTCATTTCAGCTGTGCTGCAAATGCAGTGCTGGCTGATTCCGCTCCCGAACGGGGCTACATGGCCCTGTTTGGGAGCGAAACCACGCCCCCTGTGTATGATGGTAGATGCAGGGGGTGTGGCTAAATGTGCCCTGCCTCATTCTTCAGATGCAGGGGCAGGGCTGGGGGGGCCCGTGGCAGTGGCAGAACATGGGCCACTGCTTGGCTTCCTCCGCGCCTGATCTGTACACATTTCCCTGTGTTGACTTCTTAAATCAATGCTGCTGCAACCGTTCATCGAAAATGCAGACTTATATGTGCATACGTGGTAATGTGAATAGCCTTTTGTCTACTACTTACGCCTTTATTTTATACGAATGGGCCACATTGGATTATATGTCTCTCCTGATCTATCTTTCTATCTTTCTTTCAGATTTGTATACCACCCGAAACGTTATTCTCTGGGCAGTTTACAACAACATAAAACCAGTTAAAACACAAGAAATAAAAATCTTAAAAACCATTTAAAACCACAGTCAAATTCAAAAGCTTGGGTGAAAAGATCAGTTTTTAGGTGCTTTTTAAAATGTGGCCAGAGATAGGGAGGCTCTTATTTCAGCAAGGAGCACATGGCAGAATCTCAGGGCAGCAACATAGAAGGCCCATCCCTGTGTGGTCATCAGACAAGTCGGTGGCAACTGCAGACGGACCTCTCCTGATGATCTCAATGTTGGAAATTCTCTGTGGTGAGAGAATCCCTTTTTCAATATAGCAGAGTGCACAGAGGCACAAACACAGCGGATTTAGTTATGCATGCATGTGTGCTAAGAGTAAAGTAACTTGGAGCCAATTGCTAGTTTCAAATCAATATAAAAGGTATTTATTAAGGAACTCCATTCTAGATAGGAAAGTGAGGATTTAGGATCTCTAATCTATCTATCTAAATGGATGCAGATGGATTCACCATCTTCTCTGCACATATGGTGCAGGGCAAGAGACTTGCCATGTTGCAAGGTCAACAGCCAGGTAGGAAGAGAGAGAAGGAGGAAGGAAGTTGAATCCCCTAAGATTAGCAATCTACATTTCAAAGGGATAGCATCAGAGCAGCAGGAAGTGATGACCAAATGTCTTTGACCTTCTAGCCCTCTGACTTACTAGTCTGTCCTCCACTGTCTGAGGCAAAGAGACAGCGCAAAGTCCTTTCCTTCCAACACTCAATGGGCGATAGGGCTCATAGTGAAGAAGACGTTCTCTTAATTACCCAGCCTAAGCTGTTTATAACCAGCACTTTGTATTTTGCCCAAAAACCTATTGGCAACCAGTGTTGCTCTTTTAGTATAGGAGTAATATAGTCTCTCCGAGATGACCCAGAGACCAGTCTGGCTGCCACATTCTGTACCAATTGCAGTTTCCGGACTATGTACAAAGGCATCCCCTCATAGGGCACATGCAGTCTGGAGGTTCTCAGATTGTTAATCTCAAGAAACAGACGCAGCTGGTGTATCAGTGAAAATGATAGAAAGCACCTCTAGCTGCTGCCTCAACCTGTGATACCAGGGAGAAGTGTGGCTCCAGAAGCACCAGCAGAATGCATGTCTGTTCCTTCTGGAAGTTTTATGCACAGCAGTTTTACCATGAGGTTTTTGCTTTTAGCTCACATCTCCACCGGAATGGAGGGTACAAGTACACATATTGGCCACAGATTTTCCCCAAAGTCCCTGTGAGTTATCAGGCAGCAGCCCACACGTACAATTCAGGTTTTCCACTGCGCCCGAGTGTAGCCCAATTTATCTCTGGAGTAAAAAAAAAACTCCACTGTTTTCAGAGGGTTTTTTGAGACAGCTTTAAATGTGCAGTAAAGCCTCTCAGTAAACCTGTGGTAAAATCTGCTGTGAGTAAAACCTCCTGGGGATGTGTGACCCCATCCAGAACTGGCAGATAAAAATGGTCTCCTAAGCCCACACAATAAGTACCTCTGTCTTATCTGGATTCAGTCTCAGTTTATTATACCATCCAGACACCCTTAACCGCCTCCAGACAGAGATTTATGAAGGTTATGCCTTCTCCTGATGATGCTGACATGGAGAAATAGATTTGCATGTGATCTGCATATTGATAACACCCTGCACCAAATAACCTGATGATCTCTCCCAGTGGTTTCATGCAGAACTTAAAAAGCACTGGAGACAGTATGGAGCCCTGGGGACGCCATACAAAAGCTTACATTTCAAAGAGAAATAATCTCCAAGCAACTTCATCTGGAAACTGCCCAAAAGGTAGGAGCAGAACCACTCCCACTCCAAATGCTCTCAGACATTCTAGAAGGATACTATGATTGAAAGTACTGAAAGCTGCCAAGAGATCCAAAAGGACCAACAGAGTCACACGCCCGCCTTCAATTCCTAATCGGAGAGCATCCATCAGGCTGACCAAGGCAGTCTCCATCCCATAGCCCACCCAAAAGCCAGTTTGAAATGAGTCTAGTTAATCAGTTTCCTCCAAGATTGTCTGAAGCTGGGAAGCCACCACCCTCTCAATTACGTTGCCCAGCCACAGAAGGTTGGAGGCCTGTAGTTGCTCAACTCTGAGGGGTCCAATCCAGGCGTCTTCAGAAGAGGTCTAATAATTTCCTTTTTAAAACAGGGAGGCGTCCTTCCCTCCTTCAGAGAAGCATTTATAATTTCTACCAGGCCTTCTGCAACAACCTGCCTGCCAGACAGTATAAGCCATGTTGGATAAGGGTCAAGAGAACAGGGGATACGCCAAGCAGCTTGTCCACATCCTCCAGAGTCACAAACTAGAACTGATCCAGCCTAACCACATAAGAGGAGTGCTGGACACCTCTGATTCTGACACTACAATAATTGTGGGATCTGAGTCTAAGTCAGCCTGAAGAGGAGAGATTTTGTCCACAAAGGACTCATTAAAAACATCACAGCAGGTAATTGATTCTGATTCAAATTCTGATTCAAGGGAAGAAGGGCATGTGCTAGCCCTCTTACAACCCTAACAACTCTGCTGAATGTGAGCTTGTGGAGGCAATACAGGTAGAAAAGCTGCCCAGAGAACTTGTGTTTTGGGCAGTATAGAAATGTATTAATTAAATTAAATTAAATTAAATTAAATTAAATTAAATTAAATTAAATTAAATTAAATTAAATTTAAAAATAGCTCATCTGCTGCGCATCATTGCTGATCTGGCCTATTGCATGGAGAGGAGTTAGTGAACTCAGCTCTTTCCTGCACAACTGACATATCATCCCTTCATGTCTGAATGCCACCTAATTATATGGCTGGCTTACAATTTTAGTGTAGTAAAACAACTGCATAGTTAGGTACATCTAGACATTTTGCCCCAATGTGCACATGTTGGGATGATGAGCATATTCAGGCATGGCTGAGGGCAGAGACAGTTCACTGGGTGGGCAGGAAGGGGCTACAGGCATTCCTTTCCACAAGGTAGATTTGATCGTCTGATCTTGCCCACTTTGTGTGAATGGACAACTTTTCCCCTGGTTGTAACCAGCATAGTGGCTTGAGATAGAACTGCCTTGGATTTGTTTTATAGGGATGTGCACAAAACCGGATCGCCCAGTTTGGTTCGAATCCGAACCGGGTTCGAACCGGGAGGGGGTGGTTCGGTTTTGGTTTTGTCCAAACCACCCCCTGGTTTGGTTCGAATCCGAACTGGTTCGAATCTGAACCAAACTGGTTTGGACCAGTTCAGACCTCGAAAAGTAGCTAGGATGAAAGCTAACCTTGGGTGCCACCTGCCACCCAAACCTCAAATCGATTGGACCTCCCTCTGATTTTTTACAAATTTTTAAAATATTTTCAAGTTTGCCCATAACTCCCTATGTGGAACACTTAGGGGCAAAAAGCTGGGGTGGGTGGTAGGCACCCATGGGTGTCCTCCACCCCAAAAATCCCAAGGCAATTGGTTGCTCCTAGTATTATTGGTGAATTTTTTTTTGGGGGGGAACTTCCCATTGGATAGAATGGGGATTTGGGGCAGCCCTGGACCCGCCTCTGTGGGGTGGCAGCACCCCCAAAGTGGGTCTGGGGCCATGGCAAAAATGGCCTCAGTCCCGCCCAAGCATCCCCAGATGGATAGGAGTGATGGTTTTTTAATTAAGATTTTCTAAGGCATTAAATAATATCTAATTGGAAAGAATAGACTGTGTGTCAGTGGGTGAAAGGTAAAGCCAGCAAGCTCTGAGACAGATAGTTATTTAATGCCTTAGGCAATCCTTTTGCCTTTTGCCTTACTTAGGAAGAGAAATGGTTCTCTGGTCCACCACATATTTGCTTGAGGACACAGAGAGGCCCAAGGCAGGTGGTGGCACCAGTGTAAATGCATGCCTGTTGGTGTTTGCTAGGTGGTGTGTGTGTGTGTGCGTGTGTGTGTGTGTGTGCGCTGCTACCGTGTTTCCCCGAAAATAAGACAGTGTCTTATATTAATTTTAGCCCCAAAAAATGCACTAGGGCCAGAGGGGTGGGTTATCAATGTAGCAAGGGGGTGGGGTGTTAGGAGGCAGGGGGCAGCTGTCCCAAGAAGAGACCAGAGGGGTGGGGTATCAATTCGAAACGGTTTGCACATCCCTATTGTTTTAATGAAAGGCGGTATACAAATTTAACAATCAATCAATCAATCAATCAATCAAATAAAATAGTACATGCACTATATGTATTATGTGTTCTAGAGAGGAGAGCTGATCCTGTGGTAGCAAGCATGACTTGTCCCCTTAGTTAAGCCGGGTCCACCCTGGCTGCATATGAAAGGGAGACTAGAAGTCTGAGCACTGCAAGATATTCCCCTCAGGGGATGGAGCCACTCTTGGAAGAGCATCTAGGTTCCACATTCCCTCCCTGGCTTCTCCAAGATAGGGCTGAGAGAGATTCCTGCCCGCAGCCTTGGAGAAGCGGCTGCCAGTCTGCGAAGACAATACTGAGCTAGATGGACCTATAGTCTGACGCAGTATATGGCAGCTTCCTATGTTCCTATGTTCTTATGTTCCACACAACTATGAGCCAGTTGTCTGTAGTCTCTGCCTATGTAGTGAGGATAATTTTACCACATAAATCATTCCTCCTCCTCCATCATGTCACTAGGAGCCAGGGGCATCCTTAGGGCACAGGCCCCCCAATTAACTGCTCAAAGCCCCAAATCTCATCAGCCACCCCCTTTCTCCATGACCTCTTCCAGAAAGGAACTGCAGCAGTGCAGGCATCTGCACAGAGCATGGGAGAGAGCACCAAGTTCTCTGCTGCTTCCACCTTCATAGATGTTTCGTTATGAATATTAAAGACTTTTAAAGCGTATGTAATTATTCCTGGGTTTTTAAAACTGAGTTTAATTATCAAAAGGGAGGCTTATGAGTCTGGGCCCCAGATCATTTAGGTACTTAGCAATGTCCCTACTAGGAGCCAAAGCAAACCACTGCACATGCAAACACACACACACACACAGAGAGAGACATACACTATATACTTGGGATGTGCAGAACATCCCCCCCTACCACTCTGCTGATTTTCTGCTGTGCAAGAAGTCAGGAAGAGTTTAGTGCTGAAACAGATCTGCTAGCCATGCGCTTAAGGAAAACAATTTTGGATATTCTGCAGCCTCTGTCATGGGCTTCCCCCAGACGCTGTTTGTTATCCAGGCAGCTTTAAAAAAAGGTGTTTAGGTTAAACCTGCCAGTGCCACTCTATTACAAATCTCCTTGGCAACCCCTGCATCACTAGTTCCATATGGAAAGCTGTTCAGTTACACCTCTGTGCTGCCTGCCTCTCGTAGTTCTGCCAAACAACTCTATTTCAGTTTGACTTGCTATTTTACAGCCGATCTCGGCTAGAATTCAGTGTCAGGATCACCATTATTAATGCTAGGTTAGAAGGCTTTGTACTAAAAAGGAAATGCTCCAGTTTAGGAAGCTGTCTGCACTGGTATGTGGACTGGAGTTTCCAGAGGCTGTGAGCTTTTTCCTATTAATTAAACCAGTTCAGCTTCAGAACAAGACATTGATGCAATATGTTGTTTCCATTCCTGGAAATACATTCCCTACGAGTTAATAAATAATCTATGAGTGTTAATCTTTTAAAGTCAGTTTGCAGCGATGAAGTCATTCGCTATCATTATTGGCACAAGTGCTCAGCCTTTTCTACATTATAAGTGAAAGGCACAAAAAGTATTAAGGGCCTTCTGTAAGTTCAGCCAGACATCTCCATCAGAAATACCTTAGCGTTATCTTTTTAGCATATGGAATCACTGTGATTGATGTATTAAGGAAGAACCTAGCCAGACTTTTAGGTCTGCTTCAGAAAAAAGCTTCTGGGTGCCTAGTTCATTACTTTTTGTTCTGAATTGCTACATTTGCCACTATTTATTTTTATACAGTAGCAATGCCAGCCAAAGAATACCTTGTTCAAAGGTAATATAATATGCTATCAATAATGACATAACTGGCAATCATAAAAATTTACAGCACAGAGGGGAAAGAGTGCAGCAGAAAGGAGACATTAAAAAAGATGAGTGCTTAATGCTTCCTGGTACTGCACAAGAAGCCCTGATCCCCCATCACAAAACTGGGTGTGATGACTTGGGTAGAGAAGGATAGGCTTTCTGCATATACTAAGGGCACTCTTCTCTTGACCTTAATGTGAATCAGGGCTGTATCACTTGCTTCAACCCTCCAGCAGTTTTTGGACTACAACTCCCATGGTCCTCAGCCACAGTGGCCAATAGTTGGGTATTAGGGGAGTTGTAGTCCAACATCTGCAGGAGGGCAGAAGTTGTACAGCCCTGATGTAAATTATCCCATGTAGTGCATTATGGGAAGCCATCCTAGGTTCCAATGATGGTCATCAGTTAGAGTCTGACACTGGAATGTCCAATTTGGTAAAGGTTTGCTTGATTAACCCAGATGGATAAGATAATACATTTCTCCTGACGATGGGAAGGCAATTGGGAGTAAGCCATTTGGTCAGCAGAACAGGTCAGCCCAAACAACTGGCTTCTTAGCATCTATTTAACCCAAAGAGCTCTGAAGGCAGATTTTAGCTTGACATCTGCAGGTGCACAGGGGTGATGTCTGGTGGACTTTTCTGGGGAAGGCATTACATAATGCAATGGCAGAAAGACTCATTCAGCAGAAGCACCTGGAGCAGACTCTCTGATGTTTAATGGAGCGCCTGAGGCAAGAGAAGGCGACAATTAAGAATGGCCTGTCTTCATAAGAGCTCACCCTCTATGTTTCAGCATGAATCACTGTTCCGAGCATGGAGAGCAGAATATCCTGTATTAACCCTGCATCATAACTGAATGAGCCAATCTAACCCATATGAGAGTCCAGGCAGAATGATGCACGCCCAGCACAGGGCGTCTACATGTGAGCGCTGTAAGATATTCCCCTTAGGGGATCAGGCATAGCCCAGTGGAAGAGCATCTCCATGTTTGCATACAGAAAGTCCCAGGTTTACTCCCTGGCATCTGCAGGTAGAGCTGGGAAAGATTCCTAACTGTAACCTGTGAGAGCCACGGCCTGTCAGGGTAGGCAATATTGAGCTAGATGGACCAATGGTCTGGCTCAGTACAAGGAGGCTTCCTATGTACCTAACCATCTGATTCCTTTTTTCTATGTAAACCGCCCTGAGAACTTTTTGTTGTTGCTGCTGAAAAGCGGCACATAAATATTCTTTATAGTAATAATAAATAATCCAACCCAGGGAGTTTCAGGGAGATCTAGTGATCTCTTGGAGCTGCATCTGGATGAAGTTATCTCTGACTGAACTGGTTTGTAAATGCCAGCCAGCATGAGAGGTCTTATTCATGCCAGCGCTCAGTAGAGAAATAATCTACTCGTCTGATTCTGGTGTAGCACACAAACAACAGGAAGGCATCCCATTTTTCTGTGTACTTCACTGTAAGATTTTATTTTAAATTTAATATATATATTATACCGCCCAAAACTTACATCTCTGGGCGGTTTACAACAGCAGGGATTGTTGATTTCAACGATTTCAAAGGATTACAACAGCAGGCTTGGGGTTTTTTTTAATTTCCTTCCACAGGCCTGTAATTCATATTCATTTCTTCAGGGTACTGCAAGATATTTGTCACTGCTTTTGTGTCATAGATTGATGATAAACAGTTCTATACACAAACACATAATGTTCACTACTGATAGTGTCAATTACATTTACCGTAAACCTTCATGCAAGTCACATATTTTCCTAATGGATTGTCTTTGATCATTGTGGATGGGGGGGGGATTGCTGAAAATATTTGTACTCTAGCGAAATCTTATCCATAACTTAATTAAAGCAGAGTCCCATACAGACGTTCACTGGTGTACAGACTAATGTATACAGGGCATGATTCTGTATGATGGCACTTCCCCCCTACCTCCTCACATCTGCTCAGGGTCCTAGGCATGAATAACACATTGTATGTCCTGAATGCCCCATTTATATGCTCATGGAAGTCAATATTAGGATCAATTGACATGATCCCAGTCCTCATGCCATTCATGTGTCTGTACACTGAACGAACATCTGCACAAGGCTCAGAGCCAAAGAACGTGGTTAACACACTGGTTGGAGATGTAGGAAATTCAGTGCTTCGACACAATACTAGGACTACGATGATTGACAATGATGCCATTGCTACTAAGCCAGAAGTATGTAAAGGGTTCATTATGAAATGTTAGTGTGAAGAAGCTGGGGAGAACCATACACCAATGTTGTACTTTGGGAATTGTGGGCTATATAGCCTGTGTTGGCCCCACAGTTCTCCTGGGCAACAGTGGAAGAGAGCTAGTCTTGTGGTAGCAAGCATGAATTGTCCCCTTTGGTAAGCAGGGTCTGCCCTGGTTTGCATTTAAATGGGAGATGTGTGGTCACTGTAAGATATTCCCCCTCAGGGGATGGGGCCACTGAGAAGAGCTTCTGCATGCTTGTATGCAGAATGTTCCAAGTTCCATCTCTGGCACCTCCAAG
This sequence comes from Hemicordylus capensis, assembly GCF_027244095.1. Lineage (NCBI taxonomy): Eukaryota > Metazoa > Chordata > Lepidosauria > Squamata > Cordylidae > Hemicordylus > Hemicordylus capensis. The sequence continues at coordinate 117,092,786 of NC_069662.1, forward strand.
ATAGGGCTGAGAGAGACTCCTGCCTGCAACCTTGGAGAAGCCGTAGCCAGTCTGTGTAGACAATACTGAGCTAGATGGACCAATGGTCTGACTCAGTATAAGACAGCTTCTGGTGTTCCTATGACTGGGAAATTTTACTGCATGAGAAAAATTAATTAACAATTGCCAATATATCGAAGCACCACAAGAGTATAAAGGGGCTTGCACAGGAGAATGTCCAGGTGGGCAGTGCCCAATGTAGAGCCAGTGTAGGCAGGTGAGAGACTGAAGCAGGCTGGAGACACTAGAGATGCATTGAGTGGCATCAAATGCCCCCAGAAACATCCACAAATCCTTTTCATCCAAGGATTCTATTTTGAATGTGTCCTATATACACAAAGTTCATGAATTTGATTAGTGTTCGTTTTAACTGAGCATTGGAATTGGGAGCAAACAGGCTTTCATAGAAGCTTTAGGTCTCTAAAGCCTAGATGACTCCCTATGAGTGCCAGGTAAAAACCTCAAGATTTCTGTTGCCACCGAATACTGGAATGCCCCTGCACAATTCCGTTTGCCAAGGGCACAGTTTGATCTGTAATTAATTATCTCTGTGCCAGGACTCTGGAGAGTGTTTTGGGAGCCCCTGATCCCTGCTGTGTTAAGCAGCATGGCATATAAATACTCTAATTGCAGAGAACACAATGAAGAGAAATGATCCCAGAAGTGACAAATGAAGAATTTTGTCCCTCATTAGGCAATTGTGGGCCCAAGGCACCAGCACAGTTTTGCCATCACAGTCTGCACACAGTTAAATTGTATGGGTTGGAATGTCAGACCACAAGGAATCAAAATCTGGGAATGCAAATTACAAGAGGAGTTCTGAGATTAATGAGAGAGGATCCAAAGAGGCATAGCAAGAAAGATGAAAGGACAATATCAATTGAAAATAAAAAGCAAGAGGTAAGATTGTGGCAGTGTGGATGCACAGCCAGGCAGGACAAAACCATGTGTACTGTCCTGTCCCACAGTTAAAAACTCAGGAGGCAGAGCAGGGCAGTTGGGACTGCAGGACCTTGGAGAGCTCCAAGTGAGCCACCTGGGTGCTTTCCGGACTAGCTGCTCATTAGCAGCAAATGCCTCCATTCGGGCAAGTTGCATTCAGAACGGAAACAGCAGGGGGAGCAGTCTCTCAGCAACTAACAACCCAACAAAACAGCAACCTTTCCATGTGGGATGTACACGTCGTAGCTCCATTTCGCAGCAGTTGAATTCAAAACAAGGCATTGGAAATATGAATGACACCCTGCTGTCCACGTAGGGACTGCGGTGTCAGGACGCAGGAAGTGTGGAAGCACACTTCTGAGATGCGTCCTGACCCCGTTGCAGGGTCTAATCTGGAAAGCACCCTGTTCCAGCAAAGGAAGACCAGAATTGGAACTGCAGGCTCAGACTTAACTCCCAGGCTCTAGCTCCCTAGTAGTAGGGGAGGTAGGTTCAAAAGGCTTGGAGTCTAGCACTTCTCTGCTCTGTCAAGTTCCTCCTGGCCCATTACCAAGTGTGCAATCTGAAATAGCTTCTACTTGATGAAGAAGAGGCCAGTTCATTGAGCAGCTCAATGAGTACTGATTCTGGGACCTACAGTACCAGGGCCTCCCAGTTGGCCAGCTCAGATTTCATCCTGGTGCCAGGGCTTAGGGCTGGGTCCAAGGCTAACTCTTCTGGCCTGGCTGCTCCCTGCTCCTCAGGGTCAGACTCTGTGCTATTGCTCAGAGCAAGGATGGTGATGTGCAATGTCAGATATATTTTCCTTCGTGTATAGGGAAGCTGATGGAACACTACTGAATGTTTACATACATTTACTGTGTAGAAGGGTCAGACAAATGAACAAGACCCACAATTCACCAAACTCCTCCTCTCTTCATGGGGTTGACTTTACTACAACAACAAAAGGTGAAAGTCTTTGGACCATTCTACAGCTGCTTCTTTACACATGACTGGGTAATTCAAATAGTCTGCTCAAATGGAAGAAGCAATTCTATACCTCACTTGCAGACCTCCCAAAGATGGGTTTAATGATAAGATACAAAATTGGTGATAATGATTTGGCACAGCCATGAAACATTTTAATGTTGTCGGGGTGGGGTGTGGGGACACCTGGAAATGGCTTTGAGAGGAAACAAAGGTTAATGGCTGCCATGCCATGCAAGGGTGCATCGACCCAGCAATGATGCATGCACGGAAGCTGTGCAAGTTCCACAAACAGTGCAACTGCGTAAATGATCTTACACAAGACAATAATGGCTTACTCTTGTGTAACATTATTTGTGCCATTTTTGCAACTGCACAATTTGTGAAACTTGCAACATTACTGGGCTGGTGCCCCCTTGCACAGTATGTCATTGTCAGCTAATAAAAGGGGTATGGTGGAAACATGAAATGGAGGAGGGTATGAGCTGTGAAGTAGGTCAACACTTCATGCAAAACTGGAAGGACTGGCAGTAGAGAACAAGGAGAGACTTCCTCGGGCATGCTGGAATTGAGCAAAAAGGAGGAAAGGGGAAGGCAGGGGCAGAGGTGGCCCAGGGAGAATAAGCAACGTACCTGTGATCTCTGGTGGTAACAGAGAACACATCCTTACTTCCTGAAAGCAATATTTTCAGTTAGCATTAAAGCACTAAAATCCCAGTCCTTTTACATTTGTGGGAAATGAACATGAACACAGGATTGACAAAGTCCATTTATCTTTGTATCACCCAAAATATTTCATGTTTCACCTGCCATTTTTATGTAAGAAAATGACATTTCAACAGGGCGGGGTTGGGAATGAAGCTGGGAATGCCACCAACAAAACCAAACGTTTCTGGTTTTGTATTTACCAGTGTCAAAACCTGCAGTGGAACAAAATATTATCTCTCTGTGTCCTTTCAAGAGATGTTATTTAGCCAAGTGAAAAATGACAGTCCTGACAACGCGTGTATGTTAAAATGTCAACAAGCAAAAGATAAGTTTCTGGAGCATGGCAACTGAAGGGCTGTTCCATTTAGCAAAACATTTCAAATCATTTTGGAACCTTCACTGCCATTAAGATTAGGCCGGCTGTCCTTAACTAACTTTAATAAACTTTAGAGCAGTTCTGTGCTCTACTAAAGTAACTCCGTTTAAATCAATAGAATCCATTTTGCAACACAGGCTCGAACTGTACAAAGGGAATGACAGTCACGTCTTTCCCTTCCTGCTCTTCTCTTTTTTATGAGTCGGGTATCTGGTTCTTAATGCGAAGCTCAAAATACCCATTGACTGGTGCCCATTGACTGGTGTTGATACTGACCTAAGGAGCTGTCTAGGAATGGCCCAAAACAAAAATAGAAAACAGTCCAGCTGACTATTTTATTATAAAGGCTGGTCTAATTTGCATTTGTTTTTTACCACCATGCCACTATTGGCATCTTCCCAGTTCTGCTTAGAAGAGAAAGTGGGTATAATATCTGTAACATCTGAATAGAACAAAATCCTCAAATTCATGCAAGGCAGTTGCTTTACATGTGTTGCACATGCAAAACAGAGGCAGGCAAAGATCCTGATGATGACAGTAAAACCAAATGGGCAGTGAAGTCCACAGAGGGACTGTTCAGATTCTGCAGAAATGAGAATGTCAGACATGCTGTGCAATGTTCCATCTGCCTTTTAATGGAACATGCACACAGTTGCACAAGAGCAACTCAGGTATTGCGAAAACACAGTTGCACAATGCATTGCTGTTATTTCCAATTGCTATGCATTGCACAACTGTGTTTGTTTATCAGAGTGCTTGCACAACTGCATGCACATTCCGTTAATAGGTAGATGGAGGTTGTGTGGTGTGCCAGCTCATGTGATCAAGCGCTCAGAGGAAGAGAGTGGCTTGGCGAAGACATCTTTTTGGTACCAACCCCGCTGAAAGAAATCCAGAATTTGGGTCCTCTGTGTGTGTGCAGAGATGGCATGTTGGCCATGAGATCCACCTGCTACAAAGGGACAATATTGTGGTGCTGCTTAAAGTAAATGATGCCTAGTTGGAAATGCAGTAAGATAAGAAGTGGAAAGTAGGATAGAGGAGGAGGGTGGGGATATTTAAAGATAACTTGGGTTTTGTATTTTCTTTCCTTCTTTCTGGTTGGAATGTGAAAACAGTGGTTTTACTATATGCCTGCCTGCTCATTCATTGTGGATATAACAAATATGAGCATCTTTGAGGTGTGGCCCAGAGTATAGCAGCCCAGGGTCTAGGTTCTTTATGGAATGGAAGCCAGAACATAGCCCTATTCAGACATTATGTTGTATGAGTATAGAGATGTCTTTTCACAAATACCTGCTTTTATGTGAATAATACATGTGTTCATTTTTCAGTGAACTTGGGAACATACAGAAAGTTTACTGCTGTTCCTGTGTTTGACCTGTGAATAACTGCACCTGTGTACAGATCTGTACCTGCATACTCTGTACCAGGGGCATAACTACTATTAGGCAAGGGGAGGCGGCTGCCTGGGGGCCCCCACACCTCGAGGGGGCCTCCAGAGGCAAGTCACATGACTATATATTGTGAAGTGTGTGTGTGTGTGTGTGTGTGTGTGAGCGAGGGGCCCATTTTAAAATTTTGTCTCTGGGCCCACTCCAGCCTTGTTACGCCCCTGCTCTGTACAGGCATTATATGAGTGTTGAGCATAATGTGTGAACAGGGCTCATAGGACGAAGGCAGAGGAGTTGAGACAAACTATAATGAGGCAAACATGACATTTTGCAGTGTCTGCTTCTTTCCCCCTCAGACCTGGCAGCAACCTGAGTGGTCGTTGACTTAATTACATGTTACGTTCAGTCCATGATTGCAGCAGACATTGCTTTTTCCAACACAAATAGCAGCAGCCGTGGGTAGGGGTGTGTGGGGATGCCATGTTGCCTGGTTACTAGGGTGGCCCTGTGGAGTCGAGAGAAGGGTGTGGCATCCCTCCTGTGGGGCTTCCGTTCCCTTCAGTGGGCAGTAGGGGTGAGAAGGGTCCAGGCTGGTTAGATCCCAGTGGGTTGAGACAGCAAGGCAGGGAGACCTGGAGGAAACAGCTCCAGGGACACAGGTAGGTTGGGTATGGCAGGAAACAGGAAGCAAGCTCAGGAAGGGGGTGGGGCTGGAAGTAGGCTTTAAGCCCCGTCAGCTCTGTAGTGGGGTATTTAAAGACAAGGCAGTTGATGAGGAGTTGCTGCTTCTGAGTATGGGAGCCAGGAGTTCTCCAGGAGAGGGAGCTGGCTTAATGCAGCAAGCCAGGAGGAGGACTCAGGTGACAAACTAACCTTCTCCCCTGGCTGTTCCTGAGGTTGGCCCTTTTTTCTTTCTTTTGGTGCTTACCCAGTCCTTCTGGAGTTCAGGAAGGGCTAGGAGCCCACCCCAGTCCCTGATCTGGAGAGAGGCTTTAGCTGCTTGCCCTCACCCATGTTGCTGCGATTGCACCTGGGAGGGAACTTCCAACTGGAACCAATGGTAGTTTTCCTTCTGCTGCGGAAACAGCAGACAAAGGGTGGGCTAAGTCTTGATTGCCATGTGTGGTTTTGCCCCTGGGAACAAATGTATTGTTTTTAGTTCTACATCCACTTTTGTCAGGGTAAAGGCAGGAAAGATATATCTTGTATGCCCTCTGTGTAACCCAGGAATAAATAAAAATTAATGATTCTTGGACATCAGTGTAGTTCCACTAAAAACAACAAAGCATCACTTAAGACTTGGTAAAACAAGTCATTTGAAGTTAAGGTTTTCACCAGCTCAGACGAAGGAAACTCATCATGTGTGATACCAAGGGAGTAGTATATGCGCTTAAATGTGCATGCCCCAAACTGTATATAGGTAAAAGTATATGTAAAGTGAGATCTAGAATCTTGGAACATAAATCTAGAGTGAGGACATGTCATAGCGAGTCACCCATAGTAGCCTATTTTTTAGAAAAGGGACATACATGTGATGAATTCAAATTTTTTGTCCTTTTTAAATACACACCGCGAAGATTCAGTTATGAAGATATGAATACCACATTATTAAGGAAAGAGGCGTTCTTCATACACCTGTTTAAGACTTACGTTGGAGGTCTTAATACCAATCAAGATCTTTCGTGTGTTTTTTGGAGAACATTAGGAAAGAGAGGAATGCACACAGTTACTTTGGAATATCTATGGATGCTGTTATCATGAGTTTTACAGAATCAGGAGAGAAAGAAGAAGCTACCTGATTAATTTGGTAAAAGGATGCAGCTGTGGGTCATTAAACTTAGCATGCTTAATTGGGGATCAGTTTAAAAAGGAAGGGTGAGCACAGTGATTCTAAGCATGTCTCAACAGGCGTATTAGTCTAAACACCGTGGTAAGATAAGGCCGGTAACAGAATGTAAGCATACATTGCTTATACTTAAAATGGTGAGTGTTTAGAATTGGATCTGTATGTGGGAGAAACAGTATTTGGCAGGAAAATTTCTATGATGTGATGCATTGTTTTCTTGTTTAGGTTTATCTGAGGAAGTAACAATTAGTTATGAAACTAATATAATAATATCCGGAAAATCTGTAATATTGCATATCGTTCGCTATACTGTACTGCACATGGATTTGGCTTTGAAAGTGTAAGATTAAACTACACAGATTGTCTCCTCTTGGAATATATGGAGAAGGAGACGTATCATCATATTACTGAATTAAGAAGAGAAACATCCTCCCCACTGGATTCCACGGGATTTGCACTTCTACTGTGAACTAATACATCTACAGGATAAGAACTGTTTATCCCTGTATGGGAAGTTGTAACATACATCTGGGGGAATACTTCTTGTTATATATGTTTATGTACTTTGTTATATCCGGTGTGTAAGCTATTTTGGCTCTGATATGTTTATCAGATAAATTTATTGTGGAAGTTAAGTTGACGGTCTGAGTACTCCTCTTTAGATTGTTCCAGTCACGATGGGTTGTTTGGTTATTTTTGTTACTATCGCGTGACTCCTGTTGGTTTAGCAGCATCCTGCTTATGGAGACCAACAAATGTGCTTTTATGCATACTAGCCTATAGCCACGTTTGTTACCAAGTCAGAAAGTAACTCTGGTGTAACTAAATTGCCTTGCTTGTCTGTATTTATAATGCATGCAGACCCAAACTGCACAAGAGCAAAGAACAATTGGAAGTCAATGTGTCAGCAGCAGAGCAGAACATATCAACTGCAAATAAAGACATTTCTCTAAAGCACAACCTGTCCAAGATGAATGTGGTGTTTGTTCTGTGCAACTGTCATAATCTGACTGGTGCTCAGAATTCTGAGATTATTATAACAATGACATGGCAGGGGATTGAATTTTCTCAGTGACAAATGCAAGCAGAGGAGAATGGAAATAAACCTGCTCCATGTCAATTCAAAGGAGTCACAGAATTGCATAGCAAAACAGATTCTCTGTTTTCTGTGGTTGAGATTATCCTTTGAACTCCAAATAATTCAGCATTTTCTGCATTAACTTTTCAGCATTTATGGTTTGACCGGGTCAGTTCATAAGTGTGCATCAAAGCCAAAGGCTACAATTTAAAAAGTCATTGGCTAAATACTGAGCAAAGCATCTGCCTTGCAATGAAACATGTACACAGTTGTGCAAGAGCACTCTTGCACAAACATAGTTGCGCAATCAATGACCATTGGAAATAATGGCCATTGATTACACAAGTATCTTTGCACAATTTCCCATGTTTCTGAAACAGCACTCTTGCTTAGCAGTTCACATGTTTTATTATAAGACAGATGGAACATTGCACAGTATTTCAACCTTGTTGATGGCGAAATTGCCATAAATTCTGATCCACATCTCCTTTCAATTGAAATTAAATGTGTTTAATCCCATTTACTTTTAATTCCATTTACTTCAATGGAATCAATTCCACTTAATTCCAAGCAGTTAGAATGTATGTAATAGGTCTGAATCACAGCATTGGTGAGTCATTAAGCTTTTGCTTCTATTGTTATAGTTCTAATTTTTAGTGATGTCAGGGAAGTTCAAGTTCATGATTCCCAGGTTTGGAATGCAGACATCAGCAACTCATAATGCTCACCTTCAGTATGAGGTAAGTATTCTGCCCCTGGCCAGGCCAATCCAATGTCATAGGAATGCTCCCTATCAAGTCAGATAGGTGTCACCATTGAGGATGCTTCTCGTTATCTATTTCAATGCCCTATTAATGGGAGACACAAATCTAAATTTCTGTCTCAGATGTCTTTGAGATTTGATTTTTTGCTAAATCAACCAGACACTGAGTTTTTTAACTTGCGAATAGGTTGTGATTAGCTATAGCTGAGGGTGTCTTCTTTTGTGCTCACAGCAGAAACCCTGAGAAAAGCCTAATCTATGTGGTAGACTGTTTCAAATATAAGTGACTACTTCAGTTATGTGTGTTCAATATATATTCTTTTATCCCATTATGCTGTGACCCATGGTCAAGACCAGGGATTCTCAACGTTGGGTCCGCAGATATTATTGGACTTCAGTTCCCATAATCCCCAGCCCCAGTGGCCTTCAGTTGGGGATAATGGAAGTTGAAGTACAATAACATCTGGGGACCCAACGTTGAGAATCCCTGGTCAAGACGATAAACTAAACTGAAACTAGTCCACATTATATAGTCTGAAAACTAGAGCTTAGCATCAAAATATTGAGGGGAAAATAGACCCAGCACCATTCAAAACAATAGGAACTTTGCTATTGATTTCAGTGGGATGTGGAATTGTAGCCATTTTATCAGATATCTGGAACCAGTCCAGTCCCTATAGTGTCTCCAAGGAAATTGTTGTTCAAGTGAATGCATAGTCTTCCCTACAAGGCAATAGAATACCCTTTTCCCTCTTATTCATTTTTGCTTCTCTTAAGGAAGCATAAACTCCAAATCCTGGAGAACATTGCAGATGGTCCTTGCAGCTTCCTATAATAAAATAGCTGGGATTCGCTTACATTTGAGACATCACAGATGCACGCTTTGCCTTGCAGCAGTGTTTGGGGAGAGACGACTGAAACAAACATAGAAAATAAATCCAACTTTGGTGCAGTGCTAGATAACTGACAAGTGTTTGTCCATCTGCTGCAAACAGTCAAACTGTGAATTCATTCATCTGATATTACTGCACTATAATTGACAGTTGTTGTTTTTTTAACCTTGACTCCATGTTACATTCTGGCATGCCCAGTGCAACTTTCAGAGCATATTAGCTCCATGATGACTGAAAGACAAATGCTTGTTCTCTTGCTTTCAGATGAAGATGGGACCAGTGGCTTGAATTAGCACATTTCCTATATTACTTAAGCACTTTTTGTCAATGAAGAAGGCTTACAAACCATCATTCTTTGTACCCTTGAAGGGACAAGTTCAACGTCCACTGCAAAATACTCCCTATAGTTGCTTGAGCAGTTCTCTGCTATGTGTGGCTAATAGTATGCATGGTAAACACAGGAACATTGGGAGCTGCCTTATACAGAGTCAGACCATTGCGCTGTTTTGTGCGATCTGTCTACATTGACTGGCAGTGGCTCTCCAGGGATTCAGACAAGAGTCTTTACTACCTGGAGATGCCAGGGATTGAACCTGGGGCCTTTGGCATGCAAAGCAGATGCTCTACTGCTGAGCTGTGGCCCCATCCGCAGATCTGATGTGGCTAAAAATCCTTATTTGTACTAACAGGAGGCTATGCATTTGTGCCTACATCAAGATGTAGAAAGGCAGCTTGTCTTGGAGGGATCGCCTATCCACGCTGTATCGCCATTGGTCGTTTTTCATCATGGACATATTGGGCATGCAAAGACAGATCGGCAGTCTGTCAGTCTGCCAGTCTGTCTGTCCACACTCATGATGCATTCATCATCTAAGTGCCATGCATGCAGCAGACAGAGCAGCTGATCTGCTCTTCTGTGGGATCTACTGAAATATCAGTTCTTTGACCTTTAGGAGGGGGGTAGAAGCCACCTAATGGCGCAGTGGAGAAATGACTTGACTAGCAAGCCAGAGGTTGCCGGTTTGAATCCCCACTAGAATGTTCCCTAGACTATGGGAAACACCTATAACGGGCAGCAGCAATATAGGAAGATGCTGAAAGGTATCATCTCATACTGCACGGGAGGAGGCAATGGTAAACCCCTCCTGTAGTCTACCAAAGACAACCCCAGGGCTTAGTGGGTGCCAGGAATCGACACTGACTCAACAGCACACTTTACCTGTAGGAGGTAGTGCAAAACACCTGCTCTGCATGGGCAGCATGCAAATATAAGAGGTTGCTTCACTGAGGTGGTGCCTGCCATGCAGACAAAAGATTACTTGACTGGGGCATGCAGACAAAAGATTGCTTGACTGGGGTGCTTGTTGGCTGAAAGGACCAGCAGGACCAGCTGTGGACTGAAGGACTACCAATACTGCAGCACCAGAAAACAGCACATCTGATTCGTAATATTAGACTCTCCAGACATGCCCATATGAGGCTTCATCAGGCTTTGAGCACTGTAACACTGGAAAGAACATAGTTTAGTGATGTTTAGTAATAAAGCATTTTCCCTCAGTTTATTTGGATGCTCGAGCTGAACTGAGGCCATGAGCTGGCTGATTCATGCCTCTTTCATTTTTCCATTCAATCCATTTTCTCTGAAAAGGAGACATAAGCAGTGAAACCAATATAGTTTTATTGGATCCAATGTACTGCCACTGAAACAAATATATGTACACCCCAGACCACTGCACTTTTATTAAAACAAATAGGATTTAATTCAAGCCAGCATCCAAGAGCTTTTTTTATTATTAAAAAAGCAATGAAATTAATCTCTACTTATACTTGTGCTCAATGTGGTTTCAGAATCAGATTCATTTGACCCACATAATATATATTTATTATGGATAACACATTTCATTAAAAATAAATTTACTGAAGGCAAGTTTTTCCTGCACCAACAGCTAGGAATTCTAACCAGTTGTAGGATTAGGTCAAGAAAAGAGAGATAATTTTTCTTATTGATGATGATTACGTATACTAGGAAATTATTTATTCTAGGAAAACAAATTCCGAGCCAGACTTTTTTGAAAAAGCATTTTGAAATTGATGTGCCCAATGACTCTTCATTCTAAACTAATATGTAATAAAAGCCAATAGATTTAAGTGGAATTATAAAATAGTGGGGCTAGACAGTGGCGGCACTAGAAAACAATTGAGGGGGAGCACTGAAGGGGCAAAGTGCATTTCTGGGTGGGTAAGCTGTGCCCCACATATTAGATTTCTGAAACAGAAATGGAGGGCAGGTGGAGGGGCAAACTACTTGTCCACGGGGATGCTTGCCCACCCTTGCCTCCCCACTGGAGGCGCCCTTGGAACAAGAACATAATTGAAGGTATCCTCTCCAGTATCTTTTATAAAAGATGGATACCCAGTTAAAAATTGCATACGAACCCTTAATAAAATTGCAAACAACCCCTTAGAAGGCCACAGATAGAAAGTGGAAAGAACCAAGGTTCAACAAGTCAAGACTTCCTAGAGGAAAATGATGACTTTTAGGAAACCAGATTATACAATCAAGCCATAGGTTCTTCATGTTAGAGGGGAGCCCAATATCCAGCTATTGGTCAACTTCCCAAGCAGTGTTTTGTGTCCATAACGCTGTGCTGAAGGGCTGCTGCACCCTTCAAAGGGGAGGCTGGATGAGCGATCGAGAGGGGGAGAAGGACGGCTAAGAGAGCAAGAGGGGGAGGGGAGGATGAGTGAGCGAGCGATGGGGGAAGATTGGAAGAGTGAGCGAGTGGAGGGGGGGAAGAGTGAGTGAGGAGTAAGTGAGCAATAAAGTCCTAGCACACAGATGCTCTGCGCAGGATATGCCAGATGATGTTGGTTTTATTAATTTTAGTTAATAAAATTAATTTTTATTATTTTTAATAATAAAATCATTAATTATTTATTATTAATTTTAATAATAAAAATATTTTAAATAATTCAACAATGACGGTGATGTATATTTATATAGTTTGATGGTTTTTAATCATTCTAACAGTGTTTTAAATTTTAAATGGTAATGCTTTAACCTTTTTACTTGTTTTTATTGTTTTGTTGTGAACTGCCCAGGAACTTGTGTTTTGGGCGATATACAAATATGTTAAATATATGATAAATAAGCTGGTTCCCTATTCTAAAAGTCTGGAGGCCTCTTGAAATATTGATAACAGGCAGATCTGACATCAGGGATATCGGGGGGAGGGGCAGGGCGGAGCAGATACTGTATCCAGCAATACAGTAATTTCAATCAGAGCTCGCAACCCTAATCAGGGTTCAGCAAAACTGGGCAGCTGCCAGGGCTCACTGCTTTTGTGCTCATCCTCTTCGGCCCTTTTCGAGGGGCAATAAGTGACTCATTCTGAAGAGTTTTCATCAAGAATTTACTCCGCGACACACTCCCACAGACTCCCACGCTCTTTCCCAGCAGGATTTCACAGGCTGTTCAGATGTCCAGCAAGGACCTCACACAGTTTCCACAGCATCTCCCTGTCAGTCAGCTCAGTTGTTTTCCATGAATAATCCACCCTCCTCCCCATTCATGAAAAGGGGTGACCAATTCACAGGAAGCAAGAGTTGGCCAGCAGGTGGAAGTGTGGAAATCACACAAGGTCCCTGCTGTGCATCTGAACAGCCCACATGAGATCCTGTTGGGAAGGCAGATTAAAGTCTGCAGGAGTGTGTGGACGTGGAACAAGCTCGTGCTTAAAACTTGCATGCAAGTTCTTCAGGATGCTGAGTTGGTTGCCGTCTGGAAAGGGCCTTTGTGTGGTGGCGGCAAAATGACTGTCTCAGGGGGCCAGGCTCACCTCTCAAGGAGGGCTGTTCACTGCAGGCCCCCTGAAACCTGAAACATCAAGCCCTGACTGGGGGGTATTGCCTCCATACATTACAGTTGTTCATGCTTCTTCCTCAGCTCTTCGTACCTGTCAGGAAGGGGAAAGTCCTCCTGTGCGAGACCCATCAAAATGAATGGAAACTGAGCAAAAGAACATGACAGTTCTAAATTCAGCCCCTGTCCTCAGACTTTCCCTCCCTTAGCAAAACAATCTGAATGGCAAAATGCTTCCCTTGCCACTCTCCAATAGAAAATCATCAAAGCTGCCTCTGTAATGGCCACAGTTTAGCAGCTGCCATTCAGGCATCTGCTCTTCTTCCAGCCTGACACAGAGAGGGAGAGGAAGTCCTCTGCTGACTGAGTGATTTTAATTAATAGTGATGTTTATCAAGCTGCAGTGGAAGCTACTGCTGCGTGTCATGTTGGTTTACAAGGAAATGGTGTGGAGCTGTCTCCGAGTCACAGAGTAGCCTGTCTTCATTATGGAGAAAATGTTCTATAAAATAATTATAACAGGAAAGCAAGACTGGAAACTTGTTTAACTTGTTTACCAATATAAGAAATACAGTTTGTGATAACACCGGGATACAGGTGTCGAGCATGAGATGACTGAAGTGCTCCTTCTCCTGTGGTCTGAGGAGTTCAGCTACAAGAATCAGGGCATGTCTCTGCTCAGCCTTTTTTAATGAGAGTTATTGGAATAAGAGCCCTTGATAAAAATCTCTGCTGAAACATGTCGGGCCATCAATAAAATCTACTTTGGAGGCATTTGAGGATTCTCCTCTCCTTTTTGCCTGACTTGGTGCCTCCTCTCCCCGTTTTTGGTGCTTCCGGTTCCGACACCTTCACTAGTCCTATTCAGATGTTGTGTGGTATGTGTGTACAGATATCTGTACACTCGTACATGTCTTTGTGTGCATGAGTGTACAAGCTTCTTCTCATGATTACAGAGAAGGGCTCCAGAGCAGGCTGCGGGGAGAGGGGGTTAAACTTACCCTCCCCGCAGATGATCCCAAAAACCAGACAATTCCCCGCGTGCCGAGGCAGCTGGGAGGGTCAGGTGCCAGGATGTGTCACCCCGGCCCCTAGAACTAACAGGATGCACCGCACAAGTGTGTGGTGCACCATGGGAATCCCCCCCCGCCAGGCTCCCTGCAGTGTGGCAGCCACAGCTGCCACACAATCAAGAAAATGAGGTTAAGGGAGCACTCACTCCATTAACTTCATTTAGTAAGGTGGTTACTGAGGTGGGTTTGCCACCGTGAGCCAAAACTAGGCTGGGCTCCCTTAGCCTGGTTTTGCATGTGTGTGTAAATATCCTCTCTGTGTGTTCATTTAAACAGTGAACCAGGATACAGGTCCCTCAAATGCATGGTACAGATAGGAAGTGCCCTGCTGTGCCTGTGTTCAACATAACATGCGAATAGCTTTACCTACAGATCTGTACCTGGGTACACTGTACACTCATTGTACGAGTGTTGAATATAACGTGTGAATGGGGCTAATGTATGATGGTTTTACACTGGTGCCAAAAACCTCCTGCAGTGCTGCCGTGCTGTTCGTGGGCCCTTACATGACAGTGATAGGGTGGAGGGAATGCAGAGCTACCATGAGCCCTGAGTACAGCATCTCAGGGCATACCACTAAACGAGTTGATGAAGATCCATCATTGGCTCTTCTGCCAAGAGGCACAGCTTTAAAGATGCAGGGAGGGTGATTCTGATTAGGACAATGGCACTGGGGATGAATCATTTTCCTCAGTGCCATTTTGCCAGTGAAAATGGCTCCTCCACCAGCTGCTATTTGCTCCATTAGGAAAAGCTTCCCTGAACGAGGTAAATAGCTGCCTCAAAGGGGCTTTTTTGTCAGCTAAATGGCACTAGGGGAAAGCATTAAAAAGTCAGATCAGTCCCAATCTGAATTATCTCCCAGATGCTATTTACTATAATACAGGAGAGTGAATCACAGATCTCTATTGTCTTGTCTAGTTTTGCCCTTAATAACCAGAATAACGCCTAGGACTAAAGAAAGCCACCATAGTAAAGAACTAGGTAGGGAGTGTCCTTGGCAAGCTGAACAGCCATTGTTTACATGTCGTAACTATGGTGACAGTATGGGTGACTGGGCTGTAAAAGGGATATAATTAAGACGATCATATTTTTCTTTGTTAAAATGTTCAGTATGGCCATTTCTTAGCTTCATTTACATTCTGCAGCTATTTACCTGAAAATAGGGATGTGCAAAATATTTCGATGTCAAAATATTTCAACTCAAAATGGGCCGTTTTGGGTGTTTTGAGCTTGAAACAAAATGTCCTTTGAATAAAGGACCTGTTTTGCGCTTGGAACAAAACAACCCCATTTTTATTCAAAATATTTCAGTGTTTTGAAGGTCATTTTGGAGGCCTGTTTTTCTCTTGCTAATTGGTTTTCTGGCACTGGCTTCTGATTGGCTTGTGATCTCCTTGCTTTTTGATTCGCTTGTTATGATACAAAGCAAGTGTTGTCATGGGCAATTGTGCCCTCATTGGCTAGGGAGGAGGGAAGAGGGAGGGGATCCCCAAAGGAGGGAGTTTCAAAATATATTCAAAGGGAGGCAGAGTCCCTTTATAGTGTGCCTCTATAAAATGTGCTCTTATAGTGTGCCTCTCTTGAAGAGGATACATCAGGAAAGGAGGAAGGAAGGTTTGGTTATGTGGTTTTCTCAGCACCAAGTATAATATGATGTGCTATTGCTGCTATAACTGTCTGGTTTTGCTGGTTTTGCTTAGATTGACAAAGGCAGAACTTGGGTGTCTGCCTGCCTGCCTTGAGTTGTGGTTTGTTTTGTATGTGAGATAGTGTTGTGGTGAGAAATGGGCAGTGGCAGTTCTGTGTGTGTAATATTTCTTGGTAATTGCTGTTATGAGTGCCATGTCTGGCCTTGAGACTAAATTGTGCTCTCTGGTCTGATCTGCTCTGCTCTGCAATCTATATTGAAAGGTGTACTTAGTCAAAATGTGGCTGGAGTTGGTCTAGTTGAGCTTATGGCTATGCTTGCTGCTAAGTAAGGATGCTGCTGTGGCAGCTGTTGCAAAGCTAGGAAGTAAGGAGCCATAATTGTGTGTGTGTGTGTGTGTGTGAGAGAGAGAGAGAGAGAGAGAGAGAGAGAGAGAGAGAGAGAGAGAGAGAGAGCGCAACTTATGCCAGTGATCTTACTGCAGCACAAGTACTGTGGCTGGCTGTGGATTCTGAGTCAGTGAATCTTTTTTGGCCATTTTTGGCTGTGTTTGAAATATGTGTTCTGTGTTGGGAGGGACAGATTCCTTTTTACTGTGTGCTTCTGCAATGTTTTTCAAGGCAGGGTTGCAAAATGCATTGCAAATTGCAATGCAAAACTTGTGTGCACTTGGTGAGTGCAGCTTGTTCCGCCCATAGGGAACAATGGGAAAATTCAAAACACCCCATTGTTCCCCATGGGTAGATCATAGGGACACCAAAGTGGGTTGGGTGGTAGGCCATGATGGGTGCTACCTCCTACCCACCCAACCCACAAAATAAATAGGCAAACAGGCAATTTTAAACAAATTTTTAACCTTTCCCCAAAACCCCCATTAGGGATGTGCAAACCAGTTCGGGGGTTCGGTTCGGGGGTTCAATGGTTCGGGGTTGAACCAAAACACACATCCCTGAAGTTTGGGGGGGGGGTTCCCCACAATCTTTTTAAAAGATTTTTATAATTTTTTATTTTACCTTTTACTCCCCTCAGGGGAGGTCCTGGAGGCAGCGGGGGTGGGGGTCCACGGAGATAAATGATGGCACCAAAAAAGCAGCTAGTGGGGTCAATTTGTGCCCCTTTCTTGCAGCCTCTTCAATTCTGCCTGATTAGCTTCACCACTGATCTATTTATTTTTCTTTGTAAACATCACTGAGAACTTTTGTTGAAAAGTGGTATATAAATACTCATAGTCATAGCAGACATGATACGTTATATTAATCATTATTATTATTTTTACGTTTTATATCCTGCTCTTCCTCCAAGGAGCCCAGAGCGGTGTACTACATACCTCACAACAACCCTGTGAAGAAGGTTAGGCTGAGAGAGAAGTGACTGGCCCAGAGTCACCCAGCTAGTTTCATGGCTGAATGGGGATTTGAACTCAGGTCTCCCTGGTCCTAGTCCAGCACTCTAGCCACTACACCACGCTGGCTCATGTGACTGGCCTTGTTGTATTTAATTTTTGTTCTATAAATAACACTAATGGGGAGGGTACTATTCTAGATCAAGACTGTGGCGTGGAGAAGGGGGCTTTTCCAGTTGATCCAATGGGAACTTCTCTCCTAGGGAAAACAGCAGTTCTATCTGGACTGGGACTGGGACAAAACGGATATGCCTCTTTCCCCCCATGCTATGGTCCTTATATGGATCTGGCCCCCATGGATGCTATTTTTTTTTAATCAAGCAAAAATAAAATGCTATTCTTGAGGATGCCATCATAAGAACATAAGAACAGCCCTGCTGGATCAGTCTGAAGGCCCATCTAGTCCAGCATCCGGCTTCACACAGTGGCCCACCAGATACCTCTGAATAGCCCTTAGGCAAGAGGTGAAGTCCTGCCCTTTCTCCTACTGTTACTCCCCTGCAACTAGCTATTTAGAGGCATCTTGCCTCTGAGGCTGGGGGTGGCCCACAGCCACCAGACTAGTAGCCATCGTCCTGTCCTGTCCTCCATGAATTTGTCTAAGCCCCTTTTAAAGCCATCCAAGCTAGTGGCCATCACCACATCCCATGGCAAAGAATTCCCTAGATTAATTATGCGCTGTGTGAAAATGTACTTTCTCTTGTCAGTCCCAAATTTCCTGACCTTCAGTTTCATGAGGTGACCCCTGGTTCTAGTGTTGTGAGAGAGGGAGAAAAATTTCTCTCTGCCCACTCTCTCTACCCAAGCATAATTTTATACTCTCCGCAATGTTTCCCCGTAGTCACCTCTAGGGCCACTAGTCGTGGTAGGGCCAAATATCTCTCCTATCCCCTACACAGGGTAACCCATCTCCACTAAGAGGGTACCAATTTAAGGAGGCTGCAGTATGATGAAGTGTGATTTAGTGAAGGGAGGGAGGACAGGCTTTTCAGACGGAAGATCCAAGGTTCAATCCTGGATGTGGTGCCAGTTAAAAGGATCTCCAGTGGCTGGGGCTTAGAAAGACACTTCTGCCTGCCTGAAGCCTGCCTCCACTACCAGTCAGAACCAACAATACTGAGCTAGGTGGACCAATGGTTTGATTCAGTGCAAGGTAGCTTTGTATGTTCATAACTATGTCCAGTAGGAAAGCAGATTGCTCAAAAATGCTCTGTATAAGAAAATCAATAAAAACAAATAGTTAAAACGTTTACTTAAACATTCCAACATGCTGAAAAACTTCATTTTTCAATATTAAATTTGGAAGCAGCATAGGCAAATCTGGCCTTTCTCTGTTCTTCGAGATCTTAGAGACTGTGTCTGAGACTGAGCTGAAAAACATTCATACATACGACAGAATGGGATCTAAGAGGATATTAACATTTCCTTTTGAATTAATGTGCTTGCAAAAGGGCGACTCAATCCAAGTCCCAAGGTATCACTAATTTTAATTTATTCTTTTGCCTTTTAATCTAAAATAATCAACCACCAATGGGGGGAGGCAATAAATGCTCCAACTCCATGCCTCTTCCTTTTGAAGCCCAGTGGCAACATTGCCTTCTGTAGGTGCAGGAGTATGTTTTGTGATAGAACTGCTGGATAATTAGCACATGTTAACTTTAATTAGAATGAATGAGTTTGATTATTTAATTTCCAGTAAGACAAAATAAATGGTACCTAAATCCATAAATAATGAAGAGCCTTGTGCTGTTTCCCTGTTATTACTTTTAGTGTTAAGAAGTAGGTCACTTGGTGTGGGCATAAACAAAGAAGATAAATGGTTGGAAGAGGAATGAATTTTCCATAACTTGATTAAAAGATAAGGTTGGCTCCTAGGAGAATGTTGCCGTGCTTAATGATTTTGTTGTTGTAGTTCTTAATGTGTCTAATGTTTGCTGCTTAAGAAAATCAAGAAAAATGTTAAAAGGTTGCTCCATGGGGGAACTGGCAGCCATGCAGAGATTGCCCTGTTGGACCAAAGCTTTCCCCACTATTGGCAGTGTAAGGAAGAAGAGTTAAAGTAATACAGTATATGCCATCATTGACTCATTCCCAAGAGAACCCTTTAGTGGTATAACCCACATTTAACATCCTTCCACAGAATCCATCTATTGCAAATAAATGCACCTTTGTTTCTCATTTGTTGCGCTATCCTCGTGTCTTCAAGGTGGCCTTTCTATTGAACAGTTATTGTCTATTCCAAGGAAGTCAACGAAAAGAGTTTGTGTTTGGGGAAATGCCGAAATAGGTAGAGGAACACAGGAACGTAGGAAGCTGCCTTATACAGAGTCAGACCATCGGTCCATCAAGTTCAGTATCATCTGCACTGACTGGCAGGGGCTCTCCAAGGTTTCAGGCAGGATTCTGAATTCCAAGCCCTACCTGGAGATGGCAGGGACTGAACATGGGACCTTCTGCATGTATGCAGATGCTCTGCCAGTGAGCTATGGCCCCATCCCCTAAGGAGAATGTCTTACTGTCAGAGGCGCTCTTACCCCTGGACTTCTGGATCAAAGTCCAGGGCATCCACACACCCTTGGGGATCCCCAGATCCCTTTTTGTCTGACCCGGGTGGCATCGTTGGCATGCCCCCAGCCTGGGCGTGACTGTGACCTGCACCGGGCGGCTGAGCATGACCTCCACTTTAGAGACAGAGGGGCGAGTGGGAAAAGAAACACGTGGGATGGGAAAATGCTGTGGCATGTTGAAATGTTTCTGCTAATGCATACTTGCATAAATATACCTGTTTTATATTCTTACATTCTTGTGAATTAAGTTGCTGCTTATGCCCTAAAGAACCCGCATGTTAAAAATACCGTGTGTGTCATGGTGTGGGATGATGCTTAAATTGCAGCAGGCTGGGCAGGGGGCTCCAAAGGCCTTTAGGTCCAGGCTAGGTGCACCTCTTCTCACAGTGCTCACATGTAGTCACCCATCCAAATGCAAACCTGGGCGGGCCCTGCTTAGCAAAGAGGACCATTCCTGCTCACTACCACCAGATCAGCTCTCCTCCCCAAGAGCTTGTGATTGCGGTGTAGGATACACTTGTACACACACAGAAGTGGCCCATGGCATTTTGCTGACTGAAGCAAGGATACTATGACTTTATCCCACCACCACCACCGATGGGTGGGTGCTCAGCAGCCTCAGGCCATGCTGCCAAGGCAGCAACATGCAAGCACTCACGCAAGCAAGACGATGCCAACAAGCAAAGCCATGGCGGCAGCAACGTCCTTAGCTCAAGTCAGAAGAAGTGCACCCCAGCAAGGTGAGAAGAGCAGTGGCAGCAGATGGCAGAGGTGGTGTCTGGGTCAGTTGAGGCTGGTGCTTGTTGCCCTGTGCGCCTTCCCTGGCAGCTGTGCCTGAGGTGGCCACCTCACCCTGCCCCTCCACACATGCTGAAGGCACATTTGGTGACATAATGCCTGGAAAAGGGGCCTGACCCTTCTATGCCCGAGTGATTGTGTGAAGGCATTTTAAAAGGAGGTTTCAACATTTGGGGGCAACTGTAGGTTCCTCTGCTGTACAAATCTAGCACAGGAATGCTCAGTTAGACAGAGGGAGCTGCCACACTAGGTCTCTTTTGCTGGGAGAGCCAGACCCTCCATTGGACGCATTGCAGTCATTTGATGTGCCTAAAGTGGCCACCACCAAATAATTTGACTGGAAGGTGGCATGGCTGAGGAAGACATGGGTCAGAGGAAAGAGGTGCACACACATGAGTACACACACATGCACATGCGCAAGCACACACACCTTGTGGGTATTACACCTAGATGCCCAGGTAGCTACTGTGACTCAGGAGGCTTTTGACCAACTTTGGTTGGGGCACCAGTTGTGTCTGTTCTTGGACCATTAAGAGAGAGGCTATTCTCACAAGCAACCTAGCCCAGGCTAGGCTAGGGCACCTCAGCCTGAGGTAAGCTGCTCATGTGGAGCACTGGGATCCACGCAGATCCGGGCACTGCCTGACTGCACACCTAACCCTGCTTTAAACCCCAGTCTTCAGCTAGGGGTAAAGGCATAGCACGCCTTTAATCCTGGCACCAGGGTCCTGCACGCAACCCAAGCATACACAGAGTTGGGTGCCTAGAGCGCCCAACTTCCGGGAGAATCCCACAATGCACCGCACTTGCTGTGTGGTGCATTTTGGGATACCTGGAGGACGGGGAAATGGGTCCTGGCCTCCAGAGATCCATGCTGCATGGAGCAGTGTGGATTGTGTGGGCATGCGGTGGTGCTCCAAATAGGTCATGGATGATCGTCTGGGGAGAAGGTAGGTCCATCCCTGCTTTCCCCATGCTTGTCCTCCCCGCCCTGGGAATGATAGATAGATAGATAGATAGATAGATAGATAGATAGATAGATAGATAGATAGATAGCCTTTTAGTTAGAGTAATCCATGCTCTTGTAACATCTTGATCACATCGGACGGTAATGCACTCAACATGGGGCTGGCCTTGAAGGCCCTCTGGAAGCTTTCACTGGTCCAAAATGCCTCAGGTGCCTGGCAGCGGCGGCAACAAATGGGCAAGCAGCAGTGGGCTCTGAAGGCAGGTGAGCGTGGAGGGGGGCTGCAGAGGAAGGCAGTGGGGAACTGGAACCTCCCCATGGCCCTGTTTTAGATGGCTGCTGAAGACCATTTTATTCAGACAAGCTTTTATGTTCTGTTGGAGGTGGCTGTATGGTTAATTTTAACTTTTGTAAGCTGGGACCTTTTGTAAAGTGCAGGCTATCAATCTTTTAAATAAATAAACAAGAATGTTGGGCAGCAGCCAGACCAGTGTTGTGCTTGCATAACACAAGGGAATAAACGTCTCTAAGAAGTTTGTGCTTCTCTTTAATGTTGCACAAGCTTTCCTGAGACATTATGCGAGCTTGTGTAAGGTGTTGCACCACAATGAGTTAGTATCCAATGTAACAATGAGCTAATCACCCTTGTTGAAAAAGAGGTAGTGGCACATCTTTCACAGGTTACATTTTTCTCACAACATCCTTCTGTTTGTGAAAGTGCGTGACGCTACCACAGCCCTAGTCTGAATCCTGCTCACTGTTTGCGTCTCCACTTGGAAAAGGCAAGCTAAGAATACTGTAAGATTCTTCTACAAACCTTATTGAAATGTATTAATATTAACTATCATATTAAATGGACTTCCTTAAGGTGAAGTCAGTAAAAAAAAAATGTCGTATATCAGCCAAGCTGCACTTTTTTTGAGATCATGCTCTTTCTGCAGGCAGTGCATGCTAAATGATTCTTAAGTTTTCTAATCAAGATACAAAATGCCAGTTTTTCACATACGTCTTCTTAGATCCTAGCAAATCCATGGTGTGTCTAACAAAAAATGCAAAGTCTTTCAGAAGCTGGTGTTCAGCTCAGCATGGTTTATCTTCAGCCTATAGCTCTTTCTGAATTCAATACTGCAGGAGCAATTTAATGCAAACCCAATTTATGACTTAATGCTCCAGGGACCATAGTGGGAGATTGTTACATTATTCTTTTCTAATCCTATTTGTGTTTTAATTTGCTAAGTCTGTAATGAGGTGCATGCCTTGAATAGATTCAAGATCTTTCACATTGCTTTTGACTTTGTTTAATATAATAGATTGTACAGTTTGCGCTTAGGCCCAAGATGCCCAGGCCAATGTTTTCTCTTCATTTGCTCGAATGAGAGTGAATAAAATTAGAGCATGAATGTAATAGCATCCATGTTTGCTTGTTTATCATTTAATGCCTTATTTCCTGTTGTAACTCTACACATTTGATGTCACAAAAATCAATAATATGTGGATTCTAGATTGAGTGTTCCAAATTACTCTGAAAATATGACTGAAAATAAAGCACTTATTAATAAAGTGGTTGGATTTACTAGCCAATAATCAAGCTCTTTATCCCTGTTTAATGCAGGTACAGACAATCTTTGCACTAGTCACGATTGTATTTAGAAATTCTATCAGTGATCGGGCAATGTTTAGTTTTGCGTGGTGTCAACCAGAAAAAGCCGAAAAAGCCTAAGAGCTGGTAACCTTTGTCATACCATTTGCCCTTTATGACCAGAACAGTATTAAGTTCTAATAGTGTGCCGTCAAGTCGGTGTCAACTCCTGGCAACCACAGAGCCCTGTGGTTGTCTTTGGTAGGAGGGGTTGACCATTACCATCTTCCAAGCAGTATAAGATGATGCCTTTCAGCATCTTCCTATATCACTGCTGCCTGATATAGGTGTTTGCCATAGTCTGGGAAACATACCAGCAGGGATTCAGACCGGCAACCCCCAGCTTGCTAGTCCAGTCATTTCCACGCTACGCCATTAGGTTAAATACCACAAGTTCAATATATATATGGGTAGAAATTGTGCAAATTCCTATGTAGACAGTTTTTCTTGCAAAAGGTAATGGAAGATTTAGTTGAACATGAAATTCAGTCCCTTGAGTTAATGTTACCATTTCTCAAACTGGCACAAGCTAGCTTCCACATCCTTCTCTTGGGTGCCATGAGTCAGATTTCAGCTGCTGCTCTGATCTATAAGCAAATGCCTACCAGCCTTTAAAAAAAAACTTTCTGGGAAACCAAACTTTCCTGACCAAAGGCCCTTTGGGATTCATACCAAGAACTAGGAAAAGAGCAGTGAATGACATCCAGTGCAGCATTGGGAGGACACAGCAGGAGCTGTTCTCTTGTAGCAAGGGCTGCTTCAAGCACCTGAAGGCTTCTCAAGCAGTAGAACAGAGGGAGAGTGGCTTTTGCCACTCTCCTTCTTCCAAAAGTGATCATTGGATTTCAGATATATGTTCCTGAGGGTTGCACAGCTCTCAAGGACATATTCCAAGAAGTCAAATGGCACTTTGGGAACAAGGGAAGAGCAGCAAAAATCATCTCCCTGCCCCTGCACATGTGCTCTGCTGCTTTGCAAGCCTTCAGGTGCTCAGGCCACCCTTGCTGCAAGGGCACAGCTCCTGCTCCACCCTCCAATCACTACGCTGGATATAAGTTATTTGATTCTACAGGTATGAACTCTCACCCACCCACTACATTGACCAGCATTCTTTCTTATTAATATTATTTATATACCACTTTTCAACATTAAATGTTCACAAAGTGGTTTACATAGAAAAAGAAATAACATTATTCCCTGTCCAAAAAAGGTTCATAATCTTAACCCCACACACAAGGTATATACCAGGAAGAACCACCAGGAAAATACTGTGCTGAGGTTGGATAAGGACTGCTAAATATGAGAGAGTCACAACTTTTTAAAGTGCCTCTTTGCTCAGTTAGCAAGGGATAATCTTAATAAATTTTTATTTTATTTTATTGAACTTAATTTAAATGTCTAAGTAAAATTACATTGGATTATTCCAGACTCATCTGGAATTCATTAGCAACATTTTATCCTCTAGTGGACTATGCTTTCACTTCTTTCCAGCTTTTACCACCTCCACACCATATACCATTTTAATTCCTCAGCTTTTTCCATCTCCAGATGTTATTCTATTCTTGCCCTCAGGCATTTTTTTTCCAAGAGCCTGATTTCAAAATTAGTTAAGGCAGTAGAACTTAACTAGTGTGAACTTTTTCCAATTTAGTTCCATTGATATCTGTGGGGCTGTGATCTCTAGGTTCTCTGCTTTTCTGGTTGGTGAATTACAGCCCAATTCATTATTTCTCCTTTGAAGTCTCATCTCTAATTTTCAAGGCACCCACAGAGCCTATTAATGAATGGTGACCACTCACATGGAAACAGTTGCCATACTTGTTCAGAGTATGATCCTCACGAACAGTTGCTACAGCACAGGCTAATTCCGCTTTCCACGCTAACCCTCTCAAGGCGGGTCTCACTGATTGTGAGACCCGCCTCTATGTGTTGTGTGCAAAAGTACTTCCATTTTCCGAAATTTCATGGCAATCAATTTCATGGGATGACCCCAGGTTCTAGTGTTATGTGTGTATGAGAGAAATTTCTCTCTATCCACTTTATCTACACCATGCATGTTTTTATAGGCCTCTATCATGTCTCCCTACAGTTGTCTTTTTTTCTAAACTAAAAAGCTCCCGGTGTTGTAGCCTTGCCTCACAAGGAAGGTGCTCTAGGCCCCTGATATGATATATCCCCTGTATGAGGATAAGGGAGTCAAGGGGATGCTTATTAAATTTGCAAATGACATAAAGCTGGAGGAGATATAGACCCTAACCCTTATAAGCCAGAAGCCCTCTAAGATGTTAAAAGGGGGGACACTGTTTTCCAAGAACATGCCCGCAAGCTCTGCCCCAATGTGCTCAGAAGCATTGGGGAAACAAACACGACTTAAGAGTGGTTGTCCTCAGAGACAAGGGCTGCAGGCATGAAGAGATCCCCCCCCCCATTACTGGAAGGCTGGGCAGCTTGCCAATCACAATTGAACAAGGGGGGGGCAGAATCATTGTCCCTGGGTCCCTGAAGGAGGGGGCCCACTAGAATAGATGCCAGCTTGCTTCTTGATCTCCCCACTCAAGCCTCTCTGATGAAGAATGTGAGGGAGCAAGGTCATCTACTTTTTGTCCCAAGGTCCATTCCAATCTTGCGACACTCCTGCTACAGCATTTTTCTCTGGAGACAAACACTATACACATGGATAGCAGAGAGGTAAGATGTCTGAATGCAACAGCACCAAGCCAGGGCTTGTGGGCATATTCTTGGAACACTGTACCCAGATCCAGTGACTTCTTTTTCAACATCCAAAACAAGACTAATCAAGATTCAATCTGATCTGGATAGGCTGAAATACTGGGCCCAAACCAACAAGCTGAAGTCTACTGGAGATAAATGTAAAGTCCTGCATTTGGGTAAGAAAAATCAAATGCAGAAGTAGAGGACGGGAGAGACCTGGCTTGGCAGTAATGCATGTGAAAGGGAGCTAGGTGTCTCAATGGACAATATGTTGAACTTGAGCCAGCTGTGTGACTCAGCAGCTAAAAAAGGCTAATGCAATCTTAGGCTGCATTTGCAGAGGCATAGCATCCAGTCAATGAGAAGTCATCTTTCCACTCTGCTCCACATTGGTCAGACCTAAACCTCATTTTGGAAAATGTACAGCAGAACTGGAGTTGCAGGGGACCAGAGGTTTCCCTACGGTTATGTCCGAATGTGTGCAACTCCAGTCCTGTTCCTCCAGCAACCTGAGGTTGTGTTCCACAGACACCAAATTGAACCCTCGGTTTGTAGTGAGTTTCGCTGATCATAACTGGAGTTCAAAGCCGGTAGTGTGTCATCTGACTGCAGCACTGGAGGCTGCATTTGGTGAAACTGGAGTTGAGGGAGGAAGCTCCTCCCTTTCTCGGGGTGTGATTGGATGTGTGGCTTGTCCTTCAAGCAAGCAGGAAGCTCACACAGCCAGTTTTTCCTCCTCTCTGCAGTCTCCCTGGCTGCAGAGAGCCCTCTCTCCATTTCATCCAAATGCAGACAGGAGAGCAGGGGTGTGATGGAACCACAGGTCCACTGGACCCGTGGTTCCACGTTAAGTTTGAATGCGGCCATTGTGTCAATTTCTAGGCCCTGCATTTTGAGAAACCAATAAAAGACATTGAATAACTAGAATGGGTTTAGAGGAGGACAACAAATATGGTGAGGGATCTGGAAACCAAGTCCTAGGATAAATGATTGAAGGAGCTGGTTATGCTTAGCTTGGAGAAGAGAAGACTAAGGGGAGAACAGGATAGCCATCCTCAAATATCTAGACAATTGTCACATAGAAGAAGCAGTGGACTTATTCTCTGTTGCTCCTGAGGACAGGGTTAGAACCAATGGGCTGGAATTACAAGGAAACCTATTTCGGCTAGACAATAGGAAGAATTTTCAAACTGTAAGAGCTATGGTGGGCTGTCCTTCACTGGAGGTTATCAAGCACAGGCTGGACTGCCATCTGTCAGAGATACTGTAGCAATTTCCTGCACTGAGTAGGGGGTTGGATTAGAATACCTCTAAGGTCCCTTCTTCCAACGTGAATATTCTATAATTCTATGACTGTACAGATGATTGGTCCATTACACACATCACACCACAGATCATTTCAAATGCAATTCTTGTCTGTGGAGTCAGTTCACATATTTACCTCCCAGTCATTAGCTGAATAGTAAACAAGTACAGAGAAATCAAGTGATATGTGAACTCAACTCCAAAGTCAGAAGGAAATTAAAGAGCATCAAGTCTTACCCTTCGCCTAAGGCAGGGTTGTTTGTACCTCAAGAGTACTCATAAACATTCTAGGAGGTATTAGGCAAGGAGCATATCATGCTTGCTGATGAGCAAGAGTGTCCTGTGGGGCTTATGATCATGTCCAACAGCAAAATATATTCATCTTTACTCCTTGGACATAAAACATCCACAAATTAAATGAGAGAGTATGCATTTTCCATATATATATCCTTGTTCCATATATACAAAGCTGATATAAAATTAATTTAATATGGATACAGTTAACCTTAAAATAGTTTCTCTCTCTCTCTCTCTCTCTCTCTCTCTCTCTCTCTCTCTCACACACACACACACACACACGCCTACCTTTAAGCTATTTGTTCCCTTTCCCAAAGAGCCGGTGGCTGTTAACTGACCTCTGTTACAGCATTGGCATATATCAGCCAAAATAATACTTTAACAGATTTTAGTACCAGGCTATATGTTCTGTTATAAGGAATAGCAAATGTTTAATCATAAATATTTTAATGGCTTCAGGGATTCATGGTATTCAATGACCGTGTTAAATGATAATAATCACATCTGGTTTATTACTACAGTAATTCAACAGCTTCTCTTCAGTAGTTATTTTTTATTATATGCACGGTGCTACTGTCATGGTCATTTATAGCTGTAATATTTTAAAGTGGCTCATTTGTTTGTTTAAGGACAGTTCCACAATATATTTCTGCAGGAATGTACATTTTGCACCATTCTTTCCACGTGGCCTTTAGAAAATATAGCATATCTTGTTGCAACAAAGTGGACTAGACGGAAGTCCTACAAAACGTCAGTGTGGAAAAGTAAAATATAGAGCAGACAGACACCAAACTAGTCTCCACTGGGGCCATCACTGTTGTCAAGTTTGACTCATTTAGGAAGAAGTCTATTAAGAAACAGTTAACACCAGACAAACCCTGAAGAGAGGATTCTAATTCTGGGAGAATAGACACATGAGTATCAAAACATAGAGCCCTTTCTCACGCTCATGAGAGAGTGCTCTAAGGGCCGAGGGGAGGCAGCCTTCAAAAGCTTACCTCCCCTGCAGATGATCCATCCCACTTTGCTGGGTGTGCGAAAACCTTAGCCTGGTTTTGCCTGTGCATGAGAATAGCCCCATAATCTAGGCCAAGCAACAACTTGCGATTTCCCCTCTGATTATCACTCAGTTATGGACTTTTGCTGCATCCGGCCAGAATTTCTTTTGTGCTCATTATGAGTGCCAAGCTAGAAATTAGGCTCATTCGACAGGGTTGGAGGAGCTGCCCGCCGGGTTAGGAGGAAACCTACCTCCCCCAACATGATCCTCTTGCGCCCGTTGCAATGCTGCTTTGCTGCACACACGATCGCTGCTGTGGTGAGCAGCGCAGCTTTCTGGAGGCCAGGGAAATGTGCCCTGGTCTCCAGAAATCTCACAACAGACCGCACGAGGAGCGTGGTGCATTTAGGGATTATCTCTCAAGTTGGGTGCTCTAGGCATTTGGCTCTGTGTCTGCTCAAGCTGCAGGCAGCCCAAGTATTCACACGACCGGGAGCCCTGGTAGGCATACTCACACCCTTCTACCTGGGTAATAGTCCAGGGAAAATTCCTGGGCTACCCAATGGGGCAACACTAGGGGTGGCCACGATCCCAGCATTTCACAAGAACAGCTCTACCTGGGTATTTCACAAGGGCTGCCCAAGGCTGGGTAGGGCTGCTCGTGTGAACAGCCTTATTTAGTGGCAAGCTTGACATTTGGAAAAGTAATCCAGTTCGGCCTTGTTCAATATCCAGACCAGACCAGACTCTATTTTGCTGAGCCCAAAACCAGATCGTGCCGGATCGAATCCAGTCTGGATTCAAAACAAACTGGCCAAACCAGTTCCGTGCACAACCCTAATCTAATTGAACATAAAAGCATAAGAACAGCCTTGCTGGATCAGGCCCAAAGCCCACCAGATGCCGCTGGAAGCCTACAGGCAAGAGGTGAGGGCCTGCCCTATCTCCTGCTGTTGCTCCCCTGTAACTGGTATTTAGAGGCATATTGCCTCTTAGGCTGGAGGTGGTCTATAGCCCTCAGACTAGTAGCCATTAATAGACTTGTCCTCCCTGAATTTATCTAAGCCCCTTTTAAAGCCTTGCAGGCTAGTGGCTGTCACCACATCATGTGGCTTAGAATTCCATAGGTTAATTTTGTGTTGTGTGAAAAAGTATTTCCTTTTGCCAGTCCTAAATTCTATGGCAATCAGTTTAATCAGATGACCCCTGGTTCTAATCTTATGAGAGAGGGAGAAAATTCTGCCACTATCCACTCTGTCTCAACACCATGCATAATTTATAGACCTCTGTCATAAAGGTAAAGTGTGCTGTCAAGTCAGTTTCGACTTTTGGCACCCACAGAGCCCTATGGTTTTCTTTGGTCGAATACAGGAGGGTTTTACCATTGCCTGGTAAATACAGGAGGGTTTTACCAGTTGATGCCGTTCAGCATCTTCCTATAGCACTGCTGCCCAATATAGTACCAGCAGGGATTCAAACCCGGCAACCTTCTGCTTGTTAGTCAAGCATTTTCCCGCTCTGCCACTTAAGGTGGTCTAGACCACTATCATAAATCCCCTTAATCTAAACTAAAAAGCTTCAGGTGTTGTAGCCTTGCCTTGTAAGGAAGGTGCTCTAAGCCCCTGAACATCTTGGATGCTCTCTTCTGCACCTTTTCAAGTTCTATAATGTCCTTTTTGAGATATGGTGACCAGAACTGTATAAATGTGGCCACACCATAGATTTGCATATGGGTGTTGTGATATTAGCAGTTTTATTTTCAGTCCCCCTTCCTAATGAATCCAAGCATGGAATTGGCCTTTTTCACAGCTGGTCAACACTTTTAACAAGCTGTCCACCATGGCCTCAAGATCTCTCTCCTGGTCAGTCACTTACAGCTCGGACCCCATCAGCATATATGTGAAGTTGGGTTTTTTTTGCCCCAATATGCATCACTTTACACTCGCTAACATTGAACCATATCTGCCAGTTTTTTGCCCACTCCCCCAATTTGGAGAGATCTTGGGTTCTATGTCCCTTTTAATATAAATAAATATAAATATAAATAAAATTTTTATTTATATACAAATTTTATATAAATAAAATAAATACTTTATATCAATAAAATTATATAAATAAATCATTAAATTATTAGATAGATAGATAGATAGATAGATAGATAGAACAACATCTGCCAGTTTTTTGCCCACTTCCCACAATTTGGAGAGATCTTGAGCTCTATGTCCCTTTTTAGAAAGAGAGATGAGACGCCTTTGAATCACAACATTTGATTAAACCCCAGTTCTTATATTCTTCTTATATAGTCACCCTGCGACTTGTTGTGAAGGTGTGGAATAAATAAATAATCATGTAGATTTGTCTTCTTACCTTTGTAGTAATTACCTTTGTAATAATAATAATATTAACTTTGTGATAATTGTGGAGGTTATGAAATAAATACATGGTTTTACTGCCCATGGTCTTATTGCATGATGATCTGGATCATTTTATGATCAGTTTTATGGATCTTTTATACTCTTGATGTAAGCCACCTTTGGCACATAACTGGAAAGGTGGAATGTAAATCTAGGCAGAGATAACAATTAATTTAATTGTTATCACACATAACACATAATAATCACACATAATGCACATTTGTTCACCCAGGCTTTTAATCAGATATTGTTTTAATTGTGTTTTTAATAGTTTTAACATTTTAAATTTTAATTATACTGTTTTAATCTTTTTATCTGTTTTTATTGTTTTCTTGCAAACCACCCAGAGACTTGCATTTTGGGCGGTATTCTGATGTGTTTAGAAAGATAGATAGATAGATAGATTTAATCTCCACTGCCTTCCTCAGTGTCTCAGTTGTCTCCTGTAATTAATAGAGCATTTTATGTCGCAGTGCTGTGTTTATGAAACTCATTGCCACTTGAGATTCACCAGATCTAAGAGAATAATCCATTTAGACAATTATTAACACTTTTCAGGCAGGCTTTTTACTTCCAATTGTGACGGAATCTAGTTTGGTTTACGTTCTTCGCTAAGAGAATGTTGCAGATTTAACTTTGATTTTGTTTAGATATTTATATTTTTAGTTTTTAATATTGCTCTCAGCTTTGAGAATCACATAAGTTGAAAAATGAGTTTAAAGTTAAATAAATAAGTGAAACACTCTGCTGTCCTACACTGAATTGCTGTGTGTGAAGTTTTGAGGAAACTAAAGATCGTCATAAAAGTTCCTTTCCAGCTCTATTCTCCTCTTGGTTCTGATTGGCTGGCTCACCAAGGGTAAATGGCTTTTAGAGGTAGAAATGATGAATTACCCCAAAGCACCCTGTAACCAGATGTGAAAACTGATGTACTGCTGACACGCAGCATTTTGAAAAGAAATGTTGAAATGGGTGCATTTAGAATACTGCCAACAATGCAAATATTATTACTCTCTTTTAAAAAAAACTTCTACGATATACACACAAAATGTAAGGCAGTAGATCTGCTTGACTTTACTAAATTTACTTACAATGCAATCTATGTATGTTTACTCAGAACTAAGATACGCTGTGATCAGTGGAGCTTATTTCCAGGTAATTATGCATAGATTGGCAGCTGTAATAAAACTTGCTGGCTGACATTCAGACTAACACTGCACTAGGGCAGGATGTTGCCCTCGCTAGGTCTGCTATGTTGGGAGCCTGTGTTCCAGACTGCTGTTGCACTTGTGCAACCTGTGGCATGCCTCCTGCTGTGAAACCTCTTGCTCTGTCCGTATACAGTATACTGCAGGGAATGGTGCAAAGGTATCTGCTATCCGTGTTGCACAAATGCAATCTTTGCACGTGTGGATTAAGCGAGCCCAAGAGATTGAGCAGCTTTGAGCATCGGCTGGGCTATGGGACCTTCTTGTGGGGGTGAATCTTTGCTTCTTGTACCATCGCAGTGTTAATCTGGGTGTCTGCCACTATCTTAAACAGTGTTGCGTAATCTCAGGCAGAGGTCTTTCCTGTCTCTCATACCGGGAATACCTTTCAGCTGGAGATGGCAGTGATTGCTGCCTGTCACTGTCCTCTCTATTTGAAAGTTTGCGGAAGTGACAGACCTAAGAAAGGGCAGGCCTGAGACTTTGCCAAATTGCTTCCAGGTGGACTAAGCATTTTGGAATTACAGGGCCTTACTCAAGTTTCAGATGTTCACAAGCACTGTGCCAGCCCCTCCCAGTCCAAAACAAATTTGTCCATTGGGTCCTGAGGCAGAGGGTAATACTCTGTGCTTCATGCCCATTGTTAACCATCCCAAGGAAACATGACATTTTGAGGGAAATTTCCTTAGAGTGGTTACAACTGGCTCAGATCACATGGTCATCACTTCACACAAGTGGCTAAGAGCATCCCGAGGTGATCCTGTGGTTTGGGCTCCCAACTGCCGCCACACTACCCTGATAATGTGCGAAGTTTTTCTGTTGTGTCTCTTAGATTGTAAACTCCTTGGGAGCAGGGCCCTGACTGTAGCCTATGTAACCCTGTAAGATGCCAAGTACATTGAAATGATGATGATGATGAGGAGGAGGAGGAGGAGGAGGAGGAGGAGGATGCCAGTCTTAGTGAAGGGATAGACAGCCTTGGTTCTCCAGCTTTTGTTGATCTACAGCGCCCATCATCTCCAGTCACAGTAAATCGCTGGAGTCTTAGCTCAACAAGAGGTGGAAAGACAAGATTGCCCACACCTCCTTTCATACTAAAGGATCAAGGAAAACCCTCTAGGCCGGTCATGAAACTATTATGGGGAATGTTTGGTAGACTGTTTAATTACTATCATGAGATGCAGCAGGGCCAAGCATTCTTGGAAATTGCCACCTCTGTCTTAGTACCAAACAAGCTGTGATGTTAAATGCATCATCATATAGTTAGGTACCTGCTTTTACATTAAATTGGCATTTTCATGGACCACCTTGCCGGATTAGGAATGTGACATAGAGGCAGATGGAGTTTAATCCTATACTTCCATGCTTTTTCCCCACCAAAGATCTCCCCTTCCTGAAAGTGCCTTTTACTACAATAATACCCTTTTCCTTCACACCGCATTCCTGATCAGGAATGGCAGCCCACAATTGCTACTTCAGTGTAAAAGCAAGCACTTAGCTAGACGACGATGCATTTAACATCATGTCTAGTCTAAATCCCTCCTGTATTCTACCAAAGAAAACCACATGGCTCTGTGGTTGCCAGGAGTCGACACCGACTCGACGGTGCAACTTTACCTTTACCTAGTCTGGCCCTTGAAGCCCTTTCTCATTAATCCTAGATGTGTGGCCTCTGGCTGTGACTACCAAAGACACGCAGATGGAGGCTGTTACAGTTGTAGTGAACTGCAATGATTCTGTACACTAGCATCATTCCACAGTCCACACAGGGGATATGTTAATAATCCCTGTGTAGATGGGGCCTAGCAACTGTGGCACAAAACCAATGTTGGACAGCCTTAATCCTCTGTGCTATATATCCCCTTCTTTATGAAGGCCCTTTATGAGGCCCAGTGTAGTGTAGTGGTTAGAATGCTGGACTAGGAATAGAGACCAGAGTTCAAATCCCATTCAGCCATGAGACTTGCTGGGTGACTCTGGACCAGACACTTCTCTCTCTCATTCTAACCTACTTCACAGGGTTGTTGTGAGGATAAAAATAACTCTGAGCTCTGGGCTCCTTGGAGGAAGAGCAGGATATAAATGTCAAAATAAATAATAAATGAGACCATTATCCCAAACACTGTACAGCTGGCTGAGTTGGGATACTGTAATCCCAAATCATCTCGATACTGTTGAGCAGCTGACCATTGCTGGAGAAAATGACTGCCTGGACATGCCCTGACTGCTCACAAAACAGCACTCTGCATATGATCGCAGCTCTTCAGTGAGTATTCCATTGATTCCAGGGCACAGTCCTGGCACTGAGGTTAATTTCTGAGCTGAGCCCTAGAGGTAGCTGAAATCTGTGGGTGGGCTGAAAAAACAGACTGTGCATTGTATCCAGAGAAAACCACAGCACTTCCATGACTCATCTGTTCCAGTTAAGCTCTTGGGCAATTTGTTGCTTGTTTTGTGAACCTGTCAAAAGCATCACCTCTAATAATGTTGGCACAGATCTGAAAATGAGGCTTATTGGATCTCTTCCTCTCCCTTTTGCTTAAATAGGGAGTATTCTGCTGCTAAAATTAAAATATGATAGGAGCATAGCTACACAAGCTCTTTTTTAAATAAAAAATCTTGGCACAAAGATTATGGATTTAGCACATTTGAGCTATTTAGAATCCAGGGAACATTCTCGGCTGGATTCCTATGAGTTTTAAGCTATGTCTAATTCAGGGACAATGTTACACAACAGTTCCCCTTTCAGGGGAAAAAGAAAATCGATACCACCTTCTATATATCACCAGCAAGAAACAAACAAGTTGTTCAAAGGTACTGCAGCTATGCCAGGATCATAAACTAGGTTGTTCTGTTTCAGAGAAGAAAACCCTGGCATTTTTCTTCTAGGCTGAAGCTGTCTCTAGACTCTGATCCTATCCTC
The DNA here is from genome assembly GCF_027244095.1 of Hemicordylus capensis. NCBI lineage: Eukaryota > Metazoa > Chordata > Lepidosauria > Squamata > Cordylidae > Hemicordylus > Hemicordylus capensis. Next base: position 117,127,609 of record NC_069662.1, read on the forward strand.
AGTTGGCAGATACATGCAGCTCTAGGACAACTGAAATCAGCTCACTTTCCAAATTCACACTCTCCATGCCTAAGAGATTAATTACCAAGATGGGAAAGCCAACAGCAGAGGCATTTTTGAAATAAGTGTCGTACTGTTCAGCTAAAATCAGCTCTGCTGAGGCCAGCAGAAATGCTGTAGTGTTTCAACTGCATGATCGCCGTTTTGTTTGCTTAGTTAAAGGCAGAGCCCGTCTTTGCTTTAATTTAAAGAGACTCATACAGGAGCAGTATAGGCTTAAATGCAAACATATCTTGAATCAAAGCCGGAAATCCATATCCATTGGAACTTGGTCCCGTGGGTCCAAATCCCAAACTCTAAAGCTCTAGAGAAACAGCTAGCAACCAATTTATGCTGCATAACCCGCCTACCCATGCAAATATGAACATACAGTGGCATGTGCATATTGTGGAATGATGGGCATTTTGTCCCATTGGTCTTTGGATAAACCTGTTATTTAATGTCACTTATTCAACAACCCTATTTATATCAATTTTCTGCATCTGCTTAGTTGAATATCAGGGCTGATACACATGATTCAGGGCTGGACCCATGGTTTTTGGTGGCCTAGGAAAAGTTTGACTTTGGTGCCCCCTCCCCAAACAGGGGGTGCCAAAGAAGTACAGAGCCCCAGATTTAACTTGAGCATGCAGGCTGCTCCTTCACTGATGAGCCTGTGCTGGTTTGAGGATAAAGTGGATATCTCTTGGGCCATGTACTAAAAAGAGGTTGTGCCATATGATCCACCCATTCTTAGAAAACACAAAATCAGGGCTTCAAGGGAGGATTCATTCAGGATCTCAAATAGGGCAGCCAGTCAGATCTGAATGAGGAAAATCCATCTATGGAGTCTGAAAAGACTTGGAGAGTGGCTGTAGATCATGCTGGGACCTTTGCATGCTGAAGGTCACTGGTTTGATCCCTGGCATCTCTAGGTTGGGTTGGGAAAGACCCCTGTTTGAAATTCTGGGGAGCTGCTGTGTGTTAGCATTGTTAAGGCGGAGCCAGGTGGACTAATGGTCTGACTCAGTATAAGCAACTTCCCATATTCAAAGGAAATTTTAACCACCGCTTCATCATTTCCAGATTCTAAGGATAGACATCCATGCTTATTCACAGCTTCCCATCTTGACTGCCCAACTATCGAGTAGCACAACAATATAAAACACAAACAAGACACAGTACTGCAGACCTCATGCACACCTAGGTCCTTCATGCCACATCCAGTTGCCAACGGCAAAACACTAAGAAGTCGCAAAGCTTTCTGTCAGAATTATACATATTCAATGGTCACATTTATACATGCAAGAAGTCACTCATGGGGAGAGGACACTGGGGTATCTGCTGGAGCATGAAATTTACTGTGGGGCCTACATGACCAAGGTCTTATTTAGCCCCCAAAGACTTTATTATGCTTCCTTCTATGGCATTGCCAAGTCATTCAGGTCAAAGTGATTCACTTGGTGCCTATGCAAGCGTAGCCTTGGGCATCCTCCAGCGTGAAAATGGCCGACCACATCTCCAAGTGATGCTGAATTATTTCTGGTGCTTTTCTGACATGAATCAGTGCTTTACTGGGAACCTGAAGAAAGAACACCAAACTCATTTTGCTTAGGGCAAGCAAGGGCTTGGATTCAGGTCATGCAGGTGAAAAGACAATAGCATTGTTGACTAAGCCTCCAACACCTCCCTTTTAACAACAGCTTCCAGGATTATCATTCCGTGGGAAAACAGAATTGAAAAGAAAAGTTTAACAGCAATATGCTCCACTTAGCTGAAGGCTGAAGAAATGGGGAGAAGCATTAAATCATATCACATACTTATACACTAAACCCTGTGAAATGGTAACTTTTGGACGGTAAGGGTAAGTGCTGTAGGCTCTTTTGCCTGAATACAGAAAACAATCTGCTTTTAGAAATGAATGTAGAAAAAAAATGTTCAACTTTTCTGCTTATTGTTTCAGTAATGGTAGGTACAAAATGATAGGTTTTATTTCAGCTTCTACAACTATAGAAATGAAATTCCAGGATTACATTAAACAAATAAACAGATTTCATCTTTTGCGTTGTTTTGTTTGCCTTTAGTTCTCTGCCTTTGGAATTCATCATCAAAGAAGATTGGATGGGATATAAATTATGCAGGTGCCATAGAAAATACAAAATCAATGCACAATTTGATCTCAAGAGTTATCTACTGATCTCAAAGCATTATTTTTGACTAAAGAGGGAATTCCCTATCCTAAAACATCCTTGTCACTCTGGGTGCCTTCGGACAGATGAACCTGTGGTTAATCTGTGAAGCCGGGAATCATCCCGCAAACAATCATCCAGCTGCAGTTTTGAAAACTCTGGCTTCTGGGCAGAAGGACCCCTCCCTCTTCCTGGTCTGCTGAGGCTCAATGCTGCTCAATGCTGCTCAGTACTGCTCATATCACCAGAGTGAGGGCAAGGTGTAAGAATGTCAGTAAAGCAGCAACCATTGGCCACGATCTTCAAGGGGGCATGCTGTGTGACCATGCCTTTTTGGCATGATCACCTGCCTTCAGTAGGGAAAAGACATTTTAACCCTTCCCTCACACCACTTGCACCACTGCCCTTGCAAGAACCCTGCAGCCATACAGTCTTGCACAAGCACAATTACTGGTACTGGGAGATGGACAGGAAGACTCGTTTTCTGTTACTCCAGTAAGGGATCATGATGACTTCCTAGGAGGGACTGTGTATATGAGGGCAGGAAAAGGATCCTGGGGTTTGGTCCACTGTGACAAGAGTCACACTGTGACTCTTGGACTTGCAGACCCAGGCCAAGCAATGCAGGAAGCTCCAACACACTTCTGCCCCATGTTGGCTTGCTGGCTGCGGATTAGCCCTCTCATGAGGGAGCAGTCCATTGGGAAGATCCAGAAGCACCATTAGCTTCAGGTTCCCATTGGTCTGCACTCTCATGAGGTAGGCCATCCAACTATAGGGGGCTCTGCTGATGTGGGGCTCCCGGCATATGAATAATAAAATTCATACACCATAATTTCCCTCTCCAGTCAACCCTTCCAGGCTTCCAAGTCCATTTTATGTGGCCAAGCAATTTTGGGTGGACAGAGTTGGGAAAGACCAGGGAAAGACGTGGATCCTATGTCCACACCCAGAAGGACCGGACTGGGACAGGCATTGCAGTGTATGTAAATTGGCCACCGTGGGACATCCTGAGGCAGGGCACCCATGGATTTTAGCAATCCCTGACAAGCCATCTGGCTGTGCAGGGCATATAAACCCATGGAAATGTGTTGCGGGGAGACCAGATTTTCAGAGGGGGCACTTGAACCCCTGCTTTGTGGCAGGGAAAGGTAATGCCGGGGTACCGTTCCCCAGGGATCTAGCAACTGGGCTGGGCGGCAACAGGCTGCATGCGTGTTACTATGGCCTGTCACTCTGATGAGAGAGCAGTCCTTGGGAGAAGGGATGAGCATCGATTGCATGAGTTGTCATCACACAGGGCTTTCGAGCCCATACCTGCAACCACTATCCAGTTGTAACCCAGGACAGTTCTTCTCATGAGGTATGGCAGAGATTACATATTTGCACCCAAGGATGCTCTTGGACATCTTGGGTGGGTGCCCCACTTCCTCTACAACCTTTCCCTACAAATTTGTACAAAAAAATAGAACAGAACCACTTAAGAACCTAAATTTTGGGTTATCCCTTTGAGGGTAGACTTTTCTTTGCCGACACATGTGGCACTGCATCAGTCTGGGGCACTTCCAAGCCAAGGGGCCAAGGATGAACACTACCCATGTGTAGTGTTCAGGGGAGCACTCTATACAGCTGGTGGGAGCAGTACCATCCACATGAACTGTAATAATACAGGCACTGTTCAGGCATCAAGAGAAATCAATGCCCTGCTGAAATCAATGCCCTGCTGAACTCCACATGCAACACCACTCCACATGCGACACCATAGAATGGATGCCTTGCTGGGCAGCTACACTTGATCAGGTGTGTTATTAATGAATGGCTTCCTTGTGCGTGTGCCCCCTACCCTTCCCTGGATGGAAGCAGACAAAATGTTTTGTATGGAAATCCAATTAAAGGTCCTGCATGCTGGGCAATGTGCCAAGGTGTGGGTTACAAGTTGCTCAAGTAATGCAAGCAACTGGACAGTGACAGACACCAGATTTGTGGGGCTATGTGTTGTTGCCATCTTTATATGACTGGACAACAGGAAGGTTTCCACAGCCGGAGTTTCCATGGGTTTATACACAGGGTCAAAACATTGTTATTTCTGCCAAGTGATAGCAATAGCAATAGCACTTACATTTATATACCGCTCTATAGCCAAAGCTCTCTAAGCAGTTTACAATGATTTAGCATATTGCCCCCAACATTCTGGGTACTCATTTTACCGACCTCGGAAGGATGGAAGGCTGAGTCAACCTTGAGCCCCTGGTCAGGATCAAACTTGCAACCTTCTGGTTACAGGGCGGCAGTTTTACCACTGTGCCACCAGGGGCTCTGATGTTGCATAACTTCCCTGGCATGTGTGCACTCTGATGGGAAACCACAGTGTTGCCCTGTTTCTGGTGTGATGAGGGCTCCATGTCTTTGTGCACATAATTCTGCAGTCCTGAACTGCTGCAGACCTCCCTTGCTGTGCCCGTCTTGTCATCCCATCCTTTTTGTGCGGATTGACCATAAGATGTAGTGGAAAGCAGGCTTCCTCCTATGTTATTCTCCCCATTTAAATGCATTGAAGCCAAGCAGGGATATAATATGCGAACTGGCTCGACCTCGAGCCAGTTCGAAATCAAACTAGTCCAGCTCAAGGTCTAGCTGAAGCCCCCTGGCTGACTTGGGCCCAGTTTAGGGGTTCTAATGTCACACAAATGGCCATTGCACATGCGCGGCAGCCTCCAAAATGCCCACCAACAGTACAGAGAAGCCCAGAATGGGCTAAAAACCTCCCGAACCAGGCTGTTTCAAGACCAAGGGGAGGCCAGCGGTGGGTGAGAACCACTGGAGATCCTTGCCGCAGCCCAGCATCAACCCCTCATCAGAGGTGGTGAGTCCTTAAAAAAAATCCCCAAACCCCATTAGAACCCCCAAATTGACTTGAATTCGAGCTGAGCAGCAGGATTGTTTGGGGGTGCACAAAACCGAACATGCCCAGTTCTGTTTGGGTCTGTTTCAGGGGCAGATTAAGCTCTTTGCTGCCCATAGGCTGACAAAGATTTGCCACCCCTCACCCAACAGAGCCAAACTATTCTCAACAGTATATCTCACTCACACACACCTCGCTTAGGCTTTATTTTAAACATAACCCCCCCACACACACCTGGTGACTCGATTTTAAAAACAACAATAACAACAACAACACAAAACAAAACAAAACACAGATTTGTGTAAAAATTGTGTGCTGGAATGGGAGGCGCAGGAAGGAGCTGCCGCAGAGGGGAGAGGAAGAGGAGGAGGGCCGCCAGGGGGCTGTTGGACACCCTCTCACAGATAAGTGCCATAGTGCAACTCATCAAGTTCAAATTCAGGTTTGGGGTCAGAAACTGACCTGCAGTTGGGTGACAAAACTCCAGTTTCATGCATTCGGAGGGCCACAAACTTGAACCTCTGGCACATTTGCTTCTGGTTTTGCATTCCTTCCAAAGGAGGCCATTCACTCAATCTCTTCCAATATGATGGTTCCATAACTTCTAGATTAGTTGCCCAGAGTATTGAGTTCCTTCAGAAATCCACCAGAATCCCAAGTCCTGCCAACATATGCACCTTGAGTTTTGCATCCTCTGTGATGAACAATAATCGATTTAGGCAACCTCTTGGTTTGGTTTGGGAAATTATTAAATGTGGCCTGTGGCCTTCAGACATTTGGCAGCCACCAATGGCCTTGCAACTGGCGAAACACTAGAAATCCGCCAATTCTGTTTCCATTTCAAGCTGAGGACAGGGAAACTCAAAGAAAAGGAAACAGCAGGACCACGCAAGTTCACAACATGGTTTTCCCACCAAGCTAATTATACTTTCTCACACAAGCAGTAAGCTTCTGGGATTCTCATCAATTTAAAAATCTCACACATCCAGTTCTCACAAATCCTTTTCCTATAGCATATATTCTCTGTTAGGATTTAACATACAAAAATAGGCATGTGAACAGATCCCAGAGGCTTTTTCCTTCAGTATAGCAAACAAGCTGGGGACCCTGTGATTGATGCAGTTTAGTCAAAAGGAGCAGATGTGTATGACCACCCCAATACAACCAAGGAAGAACATTTTGTTCTGCCTTTCAAAGGCACGCAATTGCTCTATTTTGTCATATCAGATTTACAGCGTAGCTAATTCATAAATACAAGGGAGCACACATTTCATTCAAAATCAACAAGAGAAAAGTCAGATGCAACATAAAGAAGCCATTCACCCGCACAACCAAAATAGGGCTAAGGAAGCCCAGCCTGGTTTTGGTTGCACGTGTGTACCACCGAGAGTCATGCAGCTCCCAGAAGCAGTGTGGCAGCAAACCCGCTTAGGGAGCCCGCCACTTAGCCCAGGTTTTGGGTGCGAGGGCACCCAGAAAGCAGGCTAAACGATTGTGTGGCTTTGTGCAGCACCTACACACAAGTAGCCTCCCAAACCTCTGTCAAGAGGTTCCCCATAATGCACTGCATACACACACAGTGCCTTACTGGAGTTCTGGGGGTCTCCCAGCCCCCAAACTTCCCGGCTGCCAGTAGCAGCCAGTGAACATCTGGGTCAGCGATCCGTTCACCCTGCCAGAAGGAAATTATTGTCTGTGGCGGAAGTAAGCATTTAGTGGCTTCCTCCCCTCGCCTCTTTAGAGCCATTTAGTGAGAAAGGGCTCAGTGTGATATCAGGTACACAGAAGAGAGCAAAAAATTAGTTTTACTACATTATCTTCCATTCACCATGCAAATGTTGTAAAAAAATTTTAAAAGACACAACTCTATGGCAGCGCTATTATTATTATTATTATTATTATTATTATTATTATTATTATTATTTCAATTTCTATACCGCCCTTCCAAAAGTGGCTCAGGGCGGTTTACACAGAGAAATAATAAATAAACTATGAAGTGGATAAGTTAAATTGAGATAACATAACAACCAGGGCCCATGGCCACTGTTAGGTTCATTCCAGAAAAGTGAACAGAAGAAGGTGTTTGGTTCAAAGTAGAATCAAAATAGATCAGGCAGGAATTTAGGAACTAAGAAACGAATCACTATATTTTTTTACACAGGCTTTGAAAATCAAGAGTTTCTGGATACGATGACAGCTTTACAGGCTTTGGAAAGCTCTGGAAACTAATGATCCTAACCACAGCAGCCTAACATAGAGCATATATTTCAAGAGGCATGTATTTTGCTTATAGTATGCATTCCACATATATGCAGATGAAAGAACATGCAACAATAATGATCTTAACACTGGAATGTTAAATATTTTCAAAGCCTGGAGGTAGAAGGGACTGTTCTTTCAACAAGTGCCAAGAAAAAATCTGAATATAAATATCTTATCTGAACTTGTTGAACTGAGTCTTCATTAAAACACATTTCCTTTAAAGTTACAAATTCACAGACATATTACATATACTCCCCTTCCCTGAAGGAGCACAGGGTGGAAAATGTTTGGTTATCCCATTTTCATTCTCTCTGTTGTTGTTATTAACATTTCGTTGCAATACATTTCATAAACAAGCAATGGTTGCTTTAATCTTGGTTTCATTTAATGTGTTCCCTATTTCAAACATGGAATATCCACCCCTTATGTCACATTCCTGTTACAGTAGTTATGGGAAGCAAGCAAGAAGTTTGTGTGTGTGTGTGTGTGTGTGTGTGTGTTTGGTTATCCCCTTTTACTTATTTGCAGAGGCCTCCAACTGCTTGATTTTAGGATTGCTGTCTTCTAGTGTTCTTATGAGGCCTATTCAAACATCCATCAAAATCCGGGAAGGGATCATTGTATCTGGTTAGGGTTGCCAACTAGGGACGTTTATAGAGGGCATGTGATTATTTGGGGGACCAAACAACTTTTTTTCTATGTTGTGGTGTCCCAAGTTCTGGAGAGCAGCTGAAACATTTTGTTTGTTCTGGACACTTTGCTCTCATGAGCAGTGCCACCTTCAGTGCTTCAGTGGCAGGTTGCAGAGTCACATGATGCAAGAGCACAGATAGGTAGGCCTGACATGTTCAACTTGCTTCCTTCATGTGGTGGCAGTGAGAAGTTAGCTAACTAACTTTATTCAGTTAGCAGCTACTCCTGCTGACTAGGGATGTGCATGGAACCAGTTTGGAGGCCCTTTATCGGCTTCCGAACCTGTTTGACAAACCGAGAGATCCTGCGGTTTGAAGGCAGCGGGGGTCTCCCTTTAAGCATGGGCAGAGGGTGCACTTACCCTCCCACCACTTCCCCCCCCCCTCCGGCATCATTTTTTTTAAAAGCTCATTGGGGCAGCTACGAACCTCCCTGCCATCCCTTTGCCCTCATCTTCCAGATATAGCGCAACCGTAACCCTGGTTTGCCTGGCTGTGTGAACTCACAACAATCCCTCCAACCCAAGCTGCTCAAAGAAAGGTAGCCCAGCTTTTGTACCCTGCTCTTAACCAAGGTAGGAAGAGAGGAGAACTCTCCTACCTTGCTTTTCTGGTTGTGTGGGTCCACTTACCTTTTCTGTCAGCCACTGGGAACCAGTGCCGTCCTTAGAGTGGCGCAACTGGGCTGTCGCCCTGGGCTCTGCATGGGAGAGGCCCTGCACCGGTGGGTGGGCACTTTGGATGGGGAGGGGAAGGTCTTGCCTGCCCCTCCCACACTCTGATGCTCCCCCCCCCACCTCTCCATGGGCCGGCACTGCTGCTGGTAAAGCTCGGCTTGTAGCTAGCTGGGAACAGGACTTCCCTGTTCCCAGCATCCCGCGGGGGGTGACATCACACTGCGGACACCATCTTGAATGCCCAGTAGCAGAGTGCTACTATTCAACTAGTAAGTGAGACCTGTTGTATGGGCAAAGTCATTTTGTATAGATCGCACAGATAGAGGACTTAAATATAGGTAATAGATATTTTTTAAAAAATAATGTGCTTGCAAAAGGGAAGTAAAAGAACAGTTTGAAATTTGTAGGATTCAACTTCAAATGTTTTTCATTTTATTGAATAATGACTATATATGGTAAATGTGAATCTGCGAAAGATCTGCTTCTTTGGGGCATGATGTGGTTTGGGAATTACCGATATGATTGAGTGGTGAACATCTGTTGAGAACAATGGGAATTATAATCTGCTAGTTATCTTGAGGATTTCTTCTTTAAAAACACAAGCACAATGTTATTTAAACCTTCACACTCTCTCTCTCTCTCTCTCTCTCTCTCTCTCACACATATTCTGGTGTAAAAGTGTAAAGTAGTTCATTCAGCTAATTTCAGTGGCAGGATTGTTCATGCTAAATTTGCTATCTGTAGGTCATTAGGAAATATGACTGCATTTCCCACAAATTATCCAAAATATATATTTTGTTTATATATATTTAAACATATATTTATATATGTAAACATATATTTATATATGTTTATATATATATTGTTTACCTATAGCCTACACTCAGTGGCTACTATCCAACTTTGCGTTAAGTGTTAGTGTCTTCCTTCAAATGAGATTTTTATTGCAAGAGAATTCAAGTTTGGAATGCAACTATGTTAAATTGTATATGTTTGTATGTGTTTTAAATATTAGGTATATTCGATTGAAATGTTAAGGGGCCCCCACATATGCTGATTCACCCCCAGGCCTGTGCCCTCCTAAGGGCAGCCCTGCTGGGAACCAGCAGGCGGGAAACAATAAAGGCCACAGGGGCAGCCATCATGTATGTGCCACTCAGCAATGCACAATCTATGATCCTGTCAATGCAGCATCTTCATCAGGGCTGGGTTTGCCTTCTGCTCCTTTGTGGCCAATCAGAGGGCAGCTGCTAATGTCTACTGGCAGTGCAAAGCATGCTGGGGAGCCTATAAGCCCTTCAGAGAACATTGCATGTTTCCAGCTCCCAATTTCAGCAATGGCTTAAAATTGTGTGTTTCCTGAATTTAAAGACCTAAACAGAGATTCTGATTGTCTGCTGCAATTGGCATAGGAGCTGTCTACCCCTTCAACCCACCCCCCAAATGATCATGTGAAAGGCCTTATGATGTTTTTAAAGTGTTTTCTGCTCATCTCACTTGTTTGATGTATTTTATCTGTCTTTATGGTTGTAAAAGATCTTGCACGAGCCTATAGCAGCTTGCATTCTTGGTGCCTCAGTGCTGGAGGGGAGGAGCTTTGCCTTCTCCCACTTCCTTCTCCTCCAGAGCATGTCTTCTTGGTGTCCCGACTCTCACTGGGGACCAGCACATTCAGCCTGTACACTCCCAGCAATCACCCTAAGCATCCTCCCTATTCTGATGTACCTACTGTAAGTCACTGGGCTTGTCCTTTTTCCTGCTCTTGGCCAGTGAGACATCCTGCTGCAGAGAGACAGTAGGACTGGCACATATTTTTTCTTTTTCTTTTACAAGCCACTTCAGGCATTCTAATTTAAAGGTATTGTAGAGATTTTTAAATAATCAACCAACCGATTATGCCGAGAGACTGTGAACAACATAGCAGGGTTTGGATTTACCTGTTCAATGCACGTACAATCTGTGCATGGTGTACGTATGTACAGTTCTGAATGCATGAACAGTTCTTCACACATTATGTTCAGTTTCCACTCATTAGCACACTTCTTATCTGTATCCTGCATTTGAGGGGGCCTCTACCCAGGTTCACTTTTAAAATGAAGGATTATACAGTCATTCACACAAAAACATGCAAATAGAGACACCAGTATGCACATGCAACACACTGAGGTCATGCGCATGACCAGTATGGGGCAGGGAGAGTGGGAAGGCAGGGTTGAACCTACCTCCCCCCACCCCAGATGATCAAGGTTTCATCTGAGCCAAGTGGCTTGTGCACCCACACAAGGGGCTCTGCCATGAGCCATGTGGTGTTCTGGAGGCCGGGAAAGTGCATCCTGGCTTAGGAACGTAGGAACATAGGAAGCTGCCATATAATGAGTCAGAACTTTGGTCTATCTAGCTCAGCAATGTCTACACAGATTGGCAGCAGCTTCTCCAAGGCTGCAGGCAGGAATAGGAACATAGGGACATAGGAAACTGCCATATACTGAGTCAGACCATGGGTCTATCTGGCTCAGTATTATCTTCACAGACTGGCAGCGGCTTCTCCAAGGTTGCAGGCAGGAATCTCTCTCAGCCCTATCTTGGAGAAGCCAGGGAGGGAACTTGAAACCTTCTGCTCTTCCCAGAGCGGCTTCATCCCCTGAGGGGAATATCTTGCAGTGCTCACCCTTCTAGTCTCCCATTCATATGCAACCAGGGCAGACCCTGCTTAGCTACGGGGACAAGTCATGCTTGCTACCACAAGACCAGCTCTCCTCTCCTCTCTCTCAGCCCTATCTTGAGATGCCAGGGAAGGGACTTGGAACCTAGATGCTCTTCCCAGAGTGGCTCCATCCCCTAAGGGATATATCTTACAGTGCTCACATGTAGTCACCCATTCAAATGCAACCAGGGTAGACCTTGCTTTAGCTAAGGGGACAAGTCATGCTTGCTACCACAAGACCAGGTCTCCTCTCCTCTGGCTTCCAGATATCCCACAATGCATCATGTGATGAGCATGGTGCATTGAGCGATTCCCCCTCAAGCCTGGTGCTCTAGGCGCTTGGCTCTGTGTGTGCTTGGGCTGCATGTAGCCTGACCATACACACGACCCCAAACCTGGGGTAAAGGGCATGCTCACACCCTTTAACCCAGGTAAAAGCCTGGGGTAAATTCTTGGCCTACTGGGGCAGGCAGCGCTGGGATTGGCTGCCCTAACCTGGGTATGGCTGCTCATGTGCACAGCCTCACTGTCTGAACAGGAGTGCAGTTCCTTCCTGGTCCAACATCCTAACCCCTGCATGAAACTGGGTAAGACCAATCATCCATCTAGTTCAATTAGCTAAGCAGCAAGCTGAGTTAAAGATGCACTTTCTGAAACAAGTGTGTGCTTTTGTATACATGTAGATAATGTGCTACCGGAAAATTTTTTTAGATGTGCACTGCCATGTTGCCCAGAAATCAGAAATGGTCTCCAATTCCAACTGGTCTCCAATTCCAAATGGCAATTCCACAAGCTTGTTTCAGAAAATATATATTTCACCCCCATTTTATAGCAGTTGCTGCTCAGCCAAATAATATCCAGTCGGAGCCGTCACTTCTATACAAGATTTCAGGCAGAGGTCCTTTCTAGCCCTGCTACCTGACATCTTTAACTGGAAGTGTTAAGGACTGAATTTGGGACCTTGTAAATAAAAAGTGTGTACCTATAACCAGGGCTCAGGAAATCCACTAGTCTACTTGTCTGTGATGAGTGAAAAATGATGCCTGACAAGTGAAAAAAATCCCAAGTAATGTACTAAACACAGATTGATGAGTAAAATTTTCATCTGGCTGGTGAACAGAGCAAACATTTCTTGTCCCCTTCCTATAACTACTGTTGAGGAATCATCCTTCCACACAATATAATCTTATTAAAGATACATTTTAGTCACAGATGTTCAGGTGGTCACAGATTGCATGGGGTGAAGCGGCATAATTTCTGGAACTGGATAATATTTTCTTGGGAAGGGTGAAACAGCATTAGAGTTATAAAACAGTTCCTGAGAAGGGAACCTGTTCCAAAACTATTCCTAAAACAAGAACAAAAATATAGTGAAACCTCACAAGGTATTTGTTTGCTTACATGGTCAGGAGAGACATTTGGAGGGAAGGATGTCAACAAATGGAGAATAAAAATTGAGGAGGACTGCAGCTGATGTTTAGAGGCAGACCATGCGGCCGGCAAGAAAAGGGCTGGTTTGTGTTTACTGTTTAGCAAGTGGTTAGTGAAATGATATATGTTAGGTATATGATGTTAGTGCACTGAGACTCCAATCCCCACTCAATTTCCTGCTACAATACCATAAAGCTGAGTTACTGGCCAGCTGTGTCCAATGGAGCAACATTTCCACAATTACTTCAGGAGAAGCTTTAAAGAAAAATAGATGTGGGCTGCTAACTAGAATTTTTCGCTATAAAACCTCTCTAGAGTGAAATGTCACCCAGAAAAGAGCTGAGACAAAACAGCAAGCCTCTTGCAAGTTCATGGCCTCATTTGAACTCCCTATGTTCCCAGAGATGGATAAAGGAATGCATGTCTGCACCATGTTTCCCCTTCCATTAAGGCAAGGCAAGGGGCTAGATATTTCTCCCTTTAGACAACAAGAGCTTTGTTAGAAACCTTTTAATAGGTTGAGCCATGTCTCTCTCAGAATCTGATCCTCCTCCAAATGACAAAATAGGAGTTGCCTTCAGTGCAAAGATAAGGTGTTCTCAGGATCTTAGTACCAATATAATATTTGTTTGTGGTGCTGATGAGTATTACAGTATCCCCTGCCCAGCTATGACTCTGCGCCTTCGGAGCAAGGAAAAACAACACAGCTGCAAGGACTCTGGTGAATGCTATCTATGCTTCTCCCCACACATTCAGAAGCTTCCAGACTTCCATGAAGAGACAGAGAGGAAACAAGAAAAATGGAGCTGCCATGCAAAATAAATAAATAAATAGGAGTGAGTAAGGGAAGGTTCTAATACACTTTTCGAATACACCTATGAAGCAAACTGCATCCAGCTTCATTCTCTTTTCTCTTGCTCCTCTGTTTCTTCCTAATAAACAGCCTGCTTCCTTATTAAACTCCATAGACCCAAGGGTACAAACACTTTGTTTCCACTGTGTGTGTGCGCGCGCACAAAATGCATCCAGCTGGACATTAGAATAAACTTTGACAACAAAGTCAGAAAGGGAAAGCAGAAAAGTCCAGTATTTCTGTTACTTTTAAGAGAAGTGATTATTAGGCCTCAGCAGAGGTTTTCTCTCAGTGGTTGGGTGATGAAACAAGGAGGCCATTCCCACGATCCAGGGAAAGTGGGGTAAGGGAACTTAGCCCACTTTCCGTGGATCGTGGGAGCCACCGGGCTTGCAGGTGAGCCTGGTGCTCCCAAGGCAGCTAGCCTGCATAGAACATCCTCCCCCTAAATGATGTTAACGGAGCAAGCACTCCGCTAACCTCATTTCATTGCTCATGTGTCGCAGCGGGGCTGGCTGACATCCTGGCTGACATCCAGTAGCATTGCAGATACGGAATATTGTTGCTCTCTGCACAACAGGGGCGGGCTTATTTTCACCAACCCTCCCTTCCCTCTCAAAAAAGTATATCTCTGAGGGTCCCACAGCTCATGGGCATACGTCTTGAGGAAGCACAGAGAGCTGCTGAGAAATTGGCCCTATGCATGCACAAAAGATTATTTGGTGCATGTAATGTTAATGTGGATGTTGGCCGCTGAATTGACAAGACTTGGTCTGAAAGCTACTTCATGGTATAAAGGGATCACAGCACATACAAAAGGAATTATATCTGTGTCATATGCCCATTATCTGTATTTTCTATGGAAAAGTAAACACGCTAACTTGGGGTACAGAATCAAATCACAACTGTGAGAGGTTGACAAGCAAGAAGTGAAGGAATATCCCCTTTCCTGCTGTTGTTCCCCTGTAGGGATGTGAACTAAATTTGCATGAATCAATTCAAACCCCAATCAAATTTGAATTGATTTTATTAGGAACCATCGAACAGAGTGGAGATTCATTCAAATCAATTTGAATTTGGGCACATTCGAATCAATTTGAACGAATCTCCATTCTGAATCGAATTCAAATCGATTCATGTGAATTCCGTGCACATGCCTACTTCTCTGCAGTTGCTGTTCAAAGGCATATTACCTCTGAACACAGAGGTAGCATTTAGCCATCATGACTAGTAGCCCCTGGTAGACCTGTACTCCATTAATCTGTATAATCCCCCTTTAAAGCCACTAAGCTAGCAGACATCATCACAGCTTGTGGCATTGAATTCCATAGATTTATTATTCACTGTGTGCAGAAGGACTTCCTTTTGTCCGTATTATGTCTCCTGCCAATCAGTTTCTGTTATTCCTTAGCTGGAATTCAAGAATCAGTTACTCTATAGCAGTTGATCTCAGTGTAACATTCCAGAGTACACAGTTTGTGCATTTCAACCTACACACTTCACAATGCACACTGTCCCTTCCATATAACTGATTAAAGTACAATTTAGTAGTAAGATCAAAGTGTGAAACATCTCCTGATACTCTTTCTTTTTGCATGTAAGAGAGAAAGACAGTGCACATGTAAATATTCTTAGTTGTACCTGTCTGTTTTTCCCCAGTGTTTATCATTTTAAAATGTATTTTTAATGAATATATATAAAGCATAAGCATAAAAGTGAAAGGACAATAAACCTGGCACTTTGACATGAATAATAAATGCAAATCAGTACTTAAAACTGTAATGTCCTCAGGGCAGTGTCCTAGTGTTTTTTATGAGTCTGGAATGCACTATGCACTTCTGCTGCAACATGTAAATATTTAATTGTGTTAATGTAAAACAGAACAGCCAACAAAACAAGCAGCACATTGATTACACTGTATTCCAACAGCACAACGATGGACCTCATCTTGGAAATAGTAGGGTCTGCCAAAGCTGCAGGAGAGCCAGGCAACGGAGAGAAGACACAGATGAGCAGGACTAAGTAGACCATTCGCTCTTTTTTCCCTGCCAGTACAGGATTGTCCCACACAGTACATTCTTTACTCCAGAATCAATAGAGGTCTATGGATGAGTTCAATAAAATGAATTGCAATACACTGGCGAAGTGCAAATGCTCTATAAGCACTAGAGCAAGTGAGAGGTTTTGGCAGGACACCATTGCTACCTTCTCGGAAGGGGTGTCCAAATGCCAGGCCAAATCTTTGACAGTCGTATCAGACGGAATGACATAGAGGTCATTCACATGACCGGGCAGGCGGGGTGACGGATGGAGGGGGAAGGCTGGTTAAGCTCTCCTTCCCCACAAATGGGTTAGGGTTTGTTTGTGGGAGAGCAGACCACGCTCCTAGACGGCTGGATCCCACAATGCACCTAGAGCTCCTGTGATATGCACATTGGGGGATTCCCCCAGGAGACGGGAGCTCTAGGCGCCTGTCTCTGTGTCTGCTGGAGCTAATCATAACCCCAACGAACACACGATCACAGAGCCCAAGTTAAGGGTTGGCTCAAGCTAAGATCCTGGTTTTAAAATGGGACTAGGTGGCGCTGCCCCGTTGGATCAGACCCGTTCCCAGCAGTTCTCACACACAGTCTAACCCAGGCTGGGTTAAGATGCACATGAGAACAGCCTCATAGTATTCAATTGATGTTCATGCATCCATTTGTTACTCTCAAACTCTTAGAAGTGTTCTTGGTGTGGCTCCAACGTTACCACTTGTGGAAGCCCATGTTCATCTGAACCAGCCCATTATCCGCCAAATTTCTATAAAGGGGCAATTCCAGGGGTAACAGAATCAGACATCAGAAATGATGTCCAAAAATTCTGATTCCATTACTGACACATTTTGGATTTTTCAAACACTGAGGCTATTCACACGATGGGACAAAATCGGGCTAGCCTGATTTCATCCCACTGTGGGAACCACCGGCCTCGGCTGCGAGCCCGGTGGTTCCTGAGCGGGTAACCTGCTCAAGTAGCCCACCCCTTAAACCGGGTTTGCAGAGCGAGCACTCCGCGGCACGACTACTCATGAGTAGACCCCTGGCAGGAGGCTGAAAAGCAGCCTCCCGGCTTGGGAGTCTCTCCAGTATGCCCTGCACAAGCGCGCAGGGCATACTGGAGCTTCCGTGGGCCATGCAGCCGCAAACCCCCCCAGCCCCTGCCGGATCCATCATGGAGCCGGCAGTCGTGTGGGCGGCTGATCCGGCCGCCCAGGCAGGTCTGCCCGATCATCTGCGGGGAGAGCGGCTTAGCCCTCTCTCTCCACAAACCCGGAAAAAGCGCCTCACTATCTATAATATTTAAGGGTTTTGCAAAAAATATGGCCTTTATTAGGAAATGTATTCTTGCTAGTGGGTATATAGAGAATATCTACTTGAAAATGTGCTTATCATTCATTCATATTTATAAACCACCTAATACCTAAATCTCAAGGTGTTGTACACAACATAACTCAATAAAAACAATTAAACTCATAAAATTTAAAAAAATAGTTTTAGCAAAAAGCCTGAGAAAACAGGTGTGTCTTAAGTGGTTTTTTTAAAGGCATCCAGAGATGGAGAAGCTCTTATATTGACAGCAAGCACATTCTAAAGCACGGGGGCAGCCACAGGTCTCACGTAGCCACCAAATGAGCCAGTGGCAGCTATAACCAAACCTCCTCATGTGATTTCAGTACGTGGCGGGGTTCATGAAATAAAGAACGTGCTTTCTTAAATATCCTGAACCCAAGTATGGCTACAGTAATTTTAAAAAATGGTAACATGCCTGAATCCCATTACCCTTGGAATTAACCAGAGCTCAGATACTGTCACAATCCCAATTGACTGGGAGTGACCTCTGAACAATCATATCCAGGCAATTACTTCTACATTACACAACTGTACTGGGCACTTTCCAGATTAGACCCTGCAACGGGGTCATGTCGTATCTCGGAAGTGTGCTTCCACACTTCCTGCGTTGTGACACCGCAGTCCCTACATGGACAGAAGGGTGCAGTTCACATTTCCAATGCCTTGTTTTGAATTTAATCGCTGTGATATAGAGCTAGGATGTCGTATGTCTGGTGTAAAAAAGTTGCTCCCCCCCCCAGGTTGTTTGTTTCCGTGAGACTGCTCCCCCTGCTGTTTACGTTTCGAATGTGACTTGCCTGAATGGAGGCAATTTGCTGCTGTTGAGCAGCTAGTCTGGAAAGTGCCCTGGACTACTAAGTGACAGTATTTTTGCCCCAGTGATATATACTCCATTAACCTATTCACTTGAGATTCATTTTAAACCCAGATGCTGTAGTTTGGGTGGTGCAGGCAGGTCTGATGTTCTACCATCTTTCACCATTCAAACCAGGGACAAAATCTGGCCAAAGCAAAGCACGTTTTATTCCACTTATTCTGATGGGAAAGATGTTGCACCTATCTTTCCCCCCTTCCACAGCTAACAGCATATTTGATGGGGGGGTTAGATTACAGAAAAGACACAGGAGGAAAAGAATAAGAACCTGTTCCCAGAGCACCACTTTCTAATCACTGATATCACTGATGGTTTGGCCCTTAGGAGTGCTTAATTTACCTAGATCCTCATACAAAATCTGTAGCTCAGTTGCAGTTGCCCAAGGTTGCCTAAGTAACTCATGGCCAATGGACATTAAATGCATTGTGATCACAGCTGTGTTAGTGCAAGCAAGCAAGCAGCATTGTTGAAGAAGGAACAAATACTGCCCAAGATCAAACTGCTGGGTCACCTTTAGAATGGGGTGTTTTGTTTTGTTTTTGTTTTACATGAGGCATGATCCAACCAAATTTATGTTTTTTATGCAACTTCATCCTATGCATGTTTATTCACAGTCCCATGGTGTTCAGCCTAGCATATTCCCAAGTAAATATACAAATAATTGAAGTCCACACCCCATTTATTTCAATGGTAGGTTTGAACACCTGCTTAATTTCCCCCCCTGAAACCAGTGGAACTTGGAGGTGTTCATCTCAGGGAATATTTCTCTCATATAAGCCTCCTTGACATTCAAGAGCTTCTGACTGCTCCAAAGTCCAAGTGAAGGCCAGATTCACCTTTACTAGGAGCAGCAAGGCCTTCTGAATGCAGCCCAGGTACTCTGGAACTCTTCCTAGAGAGATTTGGACAATCCACTACCTGCTATTTTATGAAGAAACCCCTTTCCCCCCAGAAAGCCTTTTGTAATCACTTATATTAATATTTGGATTGACCTCCAGTGTTGGATTGCTGTTTGACTTGCTGCCGGTGTTTAATTTTTGGTTTGTTTTTAATTGTTTTGTTATGTATTGTTTTAAACTGTATGCCACTGTGGATATCTTTGATGAATAACAAACTACCTTGCATTCTATTTTGGTCCATTGACCGCAATATATCTATGTACTTTTACATTAGGAAATCTGATTGAAAAGCAATATATAAATATTAGTAGTCGTAGTCGTTGTCATAGTAGTAGTATGTGTTTTTAAATAACAAGCAACAAGAAAAAGTAATTTTGGCCATATCCTGTCCATTGTCTTTAAAGTGTGAGTAAATATTTCTGGTTAAATGGCAAACTGAAGCAGCTGATCATTTCCCCCTCTTCCAGCCTCCCTGTATGGCTTAGCTTGCCCAGAAACAGCTTCAGCAGATGAATCTACCTTTTCCTTTCTGAAAAATTGCTTGTGCCATCTCAAAGGGACCAAATACCATTTTATGGTGCATCATAAACCATCAGGGCAAGGCAGCACTCCGTTCCAGACAGTCTACCTCATTACACAAGTTTAGTGGTTGTATCACTAAGGAAACAGAAATCTTCACACTGAATATCATATTCTGCATCTGTCTTGCAAAATAGAAACATAACTGCCAATCTACAGCAGGTTCATCATGTCCCAATTCTTTCTTGAACTTTGATGCCCTTCCTACAGGGAAAATATGCTACAAAACCAACCTATTAATGACAGTCCTGATTCTAGAAAGAGATTCCTTTCTGTAGTAGAGGGCCATAGGAAAAGGACTGTAGCTCAGTGGAAGAGCATCTACTTTGCATGCAGAAAGTCCCAGGTTTAATTCCTGGCATTTCTAGGCAGGGCTGTCCCAGACCCCCTGCCAACCAGAAAAGAGGATACTGAGCTAGATCCACCAATGGTCTTCCTATGTAGATACTTCAGACTTGGGGAGGGAGAAATGACAGTGTCAAAGCCTATGCTGCAAATAGCTGCTTTTGATGAGAAAAGAACTTCAAGGCCAAGGGGCTATGCTTTCTTCCCCGGGGGCCACATGGTCCCAATCAGGATCAACCTCCTTCTAGACCAGAGCTACTTTTTGTGACCATGGGCATATCTAGGGGTAGGGCAGGCAGGGCACGTGCCCTGGGCGCCACTTGAAGGGGGGCGCCATTTTGTAAAAT